>NW_028262391.1:900000-1137500 GCF_047370975.1 Nipponia nippon
TTTTTTATACATTGGACAGACCAGCACAGTCAAGAAATAAAAGAGAGAATAAAGAGCAGGAAAAAAATAACATAGTAACAGGTCATGATTTTTCCACTGAACTAGACAAAAATAATCTCCCTAGTAGAATTAGGTGAATAATCATAAGGGTAAAATGTTTTAATTACTAAAAATGGTTAGTTTCATTGGGTTATCTGTAGAATCCTATCATCTCTTTTAATTAATTCATTTGCAAGTATTTGGATGACCATCAATTTATTCATAAAAATGTTTGAGAGTTGCAGGCTGTGCAAATTCTGTTGCTAATTAGTTAATGGATACATTCACCCTGTCAGTGGCTGATGATCAGATACTTGTGCTTATAATTCTTACACCTACAAACATTTTTTCATACAATACACCAGAATGTTTCTGTACTTGCGTAGAGTGGACAGCACTGATCTTGAGTGGCTTTTTCCCCCCAGGAGCACTGTTTCCATGGAGAGTCCTGTGGGGATCTATCTTATCTTTTCTTCTCCGCAGTAGGCATTTAGGGATAATAAAATAGTTAGCGAAGAGGTATGTTCTACGCTATATTCAATAAGCTGATGATAGTCAACATTACGGTCCAGACCCACAAAGGCACTGGGAAATCAAAGAGCCTTAGGCTCCTCAATACATTCGTCCATATGAGCCTACATCTCTCAAGTACCTGATTTATTCTTTTAAATGTTACACCTCGCGGGGACAGGGGCACAGAATGGAGTTAAATGACCAAAGATCTCTGGATAAGATGGAAACGATGCTGGCTGATCATCAAATGACAGTGATAGGACTTCTCTGCCTTTGATTTTATCCATCATTTGTAATGCACATGCACAACGTGGGGCTGCTGTTGGTGCACAGTGACAGTGTCCAGGACACTTTTTACCACCCAGAGAAGAAAAAGGGAACTGTGCTGTTAATTCTGTTTTTTAAGTAATTGAGATTCCCTTAAAGACCTGTTGTAGCACTACTCAGGTAGCGACCAAAGCTAAATTAGAAAACCAGAACTCTGTAGAAGACTGATTTAGCCCCAGTATTGTAAGATCCTAGGATCCTGTCCAGCCTAATGTTTATAAATAGTTCCACAGGAAAAAATCACTTACATGAACTTAAGCACATTGGTAACCGCTGGACTGGAGCCTTGGTGAGTCAATTCGTATTGTTAGTACTGCTCCGCCAGTGCCAAGTGCTTGAAATTTGTCTTTTTGTATCCTTTTTCTGCATTTACTCATCCTAATAATCTAATCTCACATACTAAATATCATAATATCATTTAGGATGTTCCAATTATAGAAAAAAAATTATAATCCAAGTGAAAAATCCTTTGCAACATACATCTCCTCCCCATCCTATTGCCATTAAAATGTTCAATTTCAGAGGACCTAGCATAATTTTCTTTTCCTTACACTTTTTTTTTTCCCATTCATTATATTTCTATTACAACTCTGGAAAAAGATGTACTTCAGTGGATGATAACCGAGACTATACTGTTCAGTAGATGAAGTAGCTATTCTACATTTCAGAATGACTAAATTAAGTCCTACTAAGAAAGTAGAAGTTTTACATTGCTTTCTTTAATCAGGACACTTGTTGCTAACAACTACACGTTACTCACTCACTCATGTTACTTTTCTCGAAGGAAAGCAAGCAAGAATATTTGCTTGGTTCTAAACATTCCACGCCTTAAAAAGCCAAGTTACAAACACAATGATACACGCACACACGTGGCAGATTGGCAAAGGTCAGCCACTTAAATGGTCAACTCACACGAGCCCTCGTCTGAGGGCTAAATTACTCCCCCTTCCCACAATGTGAAATAGCACAGAAATGGGAGAGTGACTAGCAATGTATTTGCAATATGTGTAAGCCCGGTTAGCAGTTTCAGGACTGTAACCAGACTTTTCAAGTACCTTCCACGGACTTCAGAAAAAGCTAAGAACTTCATAGGTTTCAGTATGCGTGATTACAGATTCACACGGCACGCTTGCGAGACCCGATTACGTGAGACCTGAAATCATGAGGATGGTTGTGCTACAGCTGCGCCTAGCGCTGACCCTCCTCCAACAGTACAGCGCGGTGGCAGCACGGGAACGGGTGAGCCTGACGCGGTCCTTCCCGGCCACCCTCACCCAGTGTCCAGCAACCCGGAGCCCAGGAACTTTCTGAGTCCAAGATAGTTTTTAACAGGATTTTGGTAAGTTTTTCTTCCCTTTATTTGCCTCTGCCCCCCCCCCCCTTTTTTTTTTCTAATCCCGTAAGTGTTACCTAAATTCCACAGCAATGAGTTTCACAGGTGAATTACGGGCAACATGAAATGCCACTCCTGTTTTTTTTAATCCCCTGCCTAATCATTTTCTTTGCTGCCCTCATTCCTGGCTCTGGCTGTTGCCGATTCAGCTTAGGAGGTTCCTGTCACTGCCTTTTCTTAGCTACTTCCCATCAGAGGTTCCCATTCCAACACAACCGCACATACACTCAGTCTGTGAACAGGTTCTGTTAAAATTACCTGGTTTATCTTGAAAACGTTTACAAGTAATTTTTCTTTCTTTTTTTTTTTTTTTTGAAATTGAATCCCATTGACAGAACACGTAGTTATGCTACCAAGTGTGAAGCTGCCATAAATGCTGATGGAGAAGGAAAAGAGGGGACAAGCAATAGGGACAAGGAACGGCTGGTAACTTCTCACCCAGATCAGCAGCGTATCCCTAGCACGAGGAGCTGCACCCGCACATGCACGTGCTCGTGACTGCAGGAGTCACGCATCGCTCTGTCGTCGTGTCTGTATGTCCGCCATGCCAACAAGGGGAAATCTGCACGGAAGCCCACTGGGCTGGATAAAGTAGCCTGTGAGTGGTTCTCTGCAGCTTGCTGGCTGGAAAGAGCGTGAAAAACCTGGCCACAGCCTCGCAGGAAGGGTACGATGTGGCCGTTCCTCCACAGGTGGTCTTTGGTCCTTCCTTGCACGTAAATGGAAACAGTTCAACTGTCCTGGCCTCTGCTTTTGCTCCAAAAGAGAGGTTTCTGACTTACCTGACTTTTTTATTTTTTTCCCCAATAGGAGGATTTTATTTGCTGGATTAGCCTCACATGGTGCAATTACTTGCTAGCCAAAAATGGTAAAAACATTTAGTTCACTCGCCATTGGAAAGAAATGGCTTGTCTGCCTGTAAAAAACAAGGATATAGAAACACGCAGTGGAATCCTCGACATCTGTCTGCGGTTACGCTGCAGGTACCCATACCATCCAGCTACCCCTTCCTTCCTGTTTTTTCTATCAAAACTTTGAACAGAGAAACTGCAAAACTTATTGTCGCTGTTAGATAGAACAGTTTCCCCTGGAGCTGACGGAGAACCTAACGTTCCCATCAGTGGACTGAATGGCCTTAACCCTGAGAACGCCACTGAAAGCTCTTTGCCCAGGGTGCAGGGTGGTGCAGGAGCTGCTGTGCAAATTCTCAGATCCTTGTTCCAAATTACTCAAAGCTTGCTGAGCCTTTGGGTGTATCGTATTACCCATCTTTGGTGCATCACCTATGCGAACCTTTGGGAACTGAGAAGGAGAATGGCTTTCATTTCTGGGTAACGGAGTGTCTGGCTTGGATTTCACTTTTATTTGTGGCTGGTCATTCATTTCTTCATTTGGGTTTTGAGATGAGAAGATGTTACAGGATTTATACTTTGTCAGTAAATGAGTATTTTATAAAGCTTGAGATAGACATTTGACATTGAAAAAAAAACAACCCAAAACTTGTACGTGGTTGGAATGGCAAAGCACTTACTGATATAGCAACATTTTCCCAAGTCGTTCCCCAGAAAGTACTGGGTCTTTTTCCTCTTACTATTATGTCTCAGCCCGTGAGCCAGTCTCCCTCCTGCCAGCACCTGCTGGAACATAAAGGGTTCTGAAACAGGACGATCTGTCAGTTGAAAACAATAGTGGGACACTTTTTTTACATTTTTTGAATACAAAGTTAGCCATGTCTACCTTGAGACATTTGGACAGTATAAGTCAAATTAAGCAAAGGGGTGAACTGAAATTTAGAGCATTAGTTAAAGTAAAATAAATCCTGTGAGATTACTTTTATTCAGAATAAACTGGCTTTACTTTGTCTGTATCCCTGCCCCATCGACTTAGTTACTTTTTCTAATAAATCTTGCTTTTGTTAAGTTTATTGCTGTGCAGATCACGTCATGGAAACATTCCCCCCAAAGGAGAATTCTCTTCTCCTTGAGAAGACATCCTGGAGGATACGAAGTGCGTGGAGCACACCCTCCCCTTGCTGGTCACGTTTGTACCGGCAGGTACGGACAACGGTGTGTCTGCTTTGGTCTTGCTCTGAACCGGTCAGATAAAACTATTGCTCATCCAGAATACACGCTTACATGGCATTTACCATTGAGCTACTAAGGCTACAGCGTGGCAGGGTGTATCGCCTGCGGACCAGCACTGGGGTAACACATCCTATGCTTCAGGGCTTCCCTGACTGTACCTGACGCAACGCCCTGTTTTTTTTACTGGCAAAATGTAAAGAGCCTGCAAGAGAACGGAATGAAGTTATAAAGGTGCTTTCCTGCGATGCGCTCTTGCATATGTGCCACATGCAATTAATTGGACTGCTTTCACTAGCTAGTATTGCTCACTCAGTGGAAGCTGTGCGTGCACAGTAGTGATTCAGTAGCTACTCTACTGGTATGACCTGCAGGAAGCTAGGGGAGACGGCACTGTGAAGACCCCCTTTCTGCGCAGGGAGCGCGGGGCAGCGCAGCAGCACGCCGAACCCTCTGTTACCCCTCCTCCAGCGGCAGGCAGCAGGAATTAAAAGAGACGAGAAGAGCTGACGAAGTCACCGTACTCCAGCGCTAGCTGCTCGCCAGGGAGAAGTCTGGCGTCCTGCAGAGCCGGAGGGCGGCTCTGCCGTTCCTCTCCTCTTTTCTCAAGCCCATGTCAAGTCGGAAGCCGACCAGCGCTCCGTCCAGCTATGGCATCAGGCTTGGTGGCGCGTTATTTTTTTTAGGCTACCTTTTCCCAGAGTTCGATATTCAAATCAGCAAAAATGATACTGTTAATGCCACTGGGTTTTTTTTGAGAGATTCAGATGTTGCCAAGATCTCATTTTTATGACCAACTCTGTCGTTTGTAAGCTTATCAAAACCAAAATGAAAAATTATTCATGTTTAATATGTGAAACTTGAAACAGACTTCTGTCTTTGTCATAAAGCTCCCAAGTAAGTTAAACCATTGTTTCATTATGCAGGTTTGTTTTCCTTAGTTTAGAAACACAAGTAGGAATTTAAGGAGAACAAAATACAGTTGTACATTTATGTTCTGTATTTATTTTTGATCTTCAATGCAAACACAATGCGTGTTTGAGCATAATTAGATACAATTATAACATTTCTTCATAGTGTGGCTTTCCAATAATTTTAAAGAAACTTTGCTACATACAACACGTTCCAAACTTCTGCCACTTCTATTTATTTATGCTATCCTTGCTATTAAAATAAATTACCCTTTCATTTGAAATGGTGGGTGCTATTGACTGAGATCCTCAGAAATTTTCAGGTAACGATAGGCTGATCCTTGGGAAGATTGCCTTCCGTAGGGGCTAGCTTTTTTCTTCTCACGACAGTTTCCATGGGTGCGAGATCATTAATCCCCAACATTTTCCTAGAGGTTCAAGGGATTTTGCTTTAAGTTATCCTGTGCTCAGACACCTGAGCAACATGGACATGAGGACTAAGAATTTTCCTCTGGTTTGTTGGGCTAGCCTGCATTCGGTATAGCATTCAGAGGGCAGATCTAAGGCGGTCAGTAACCGACGCTGCTGAGGGAGCATTTACACCGGTTTCCTCCATGGTCACGCTTGAACACGCTGCGTTGCAGTACAACTGGGAGGCAATTAAGGCATGCTTAAGTAACAGTAGGCCATCACTGTACCCAGCTGAAGATGGTAGAAAGCATTATTATAACAAACATATTTTCACTAAATAATCCCGACTTGCAGATTATTGACCCGGTGCAGTCTAACAGCAATGCTACTCGCTGCAATCACATGCCCTTCTCCAGACTGGAGATGGTCCTTCCGTCATAGTTCCAGACACAATTGAGCACTGGAACAGGTTTCTCAGTCCAGTGTGTGTGTGGGCTCACAACTAACTGCATTATGGTATCTGTCGACATTACAGAACCCCTCACTTTGCGTTAGAACTGCCGGTTACCATTAATCTGCAAACCAGTTACTTTGCCCCAGACAGGAACTGGGCATCTCAATAAAATAACTGGGGAAGCCATCCAATAGCAGAGGGTCGTCAAACTGGATTTCTTGCTGAAAACGGCGTTGCAGTGGAATGAGCCTTCTGCACAGAGCCCTGACGGAGGTGGGCGAGGCGGGCTGCTCCCTGAGCACGCTGCACGGCTCTCCTTGGGAGGCAGCGAGCCTCCGAAGCGGGGGACTGGTTTTCACATCACGCAAATAAAACTAGGAAGGCATCGGACTCGCCCAGGGAAAGAGGTCAGCTGTGGAGAGGTCTGTCTTTATTCCGTTCTAACCAGTGTTATGTAAAAAGGAGGACAGCTAAAACATGTCTTTGCTAAGAGAGTTTCTTGCTTCACTCTCACATCACCCTCAAGGCATTTAACCAGAAGACGGAGGTCCCTAATGAAGTACCTTCATTAGCTTGGTGCATGTGCTGTGCTAATGCAAACTAACTGCTGCCAGGATCAACTGGTGTGAGGCTGCATCTGCCTCCTGATAGAACTGCTGTACCCTTCTGCACCTACTGCAAACCGAGGAGCTGGCCCGCTGGGAGGTCCAGAGAGGGACCGGAGCCATCTGCAATGAGTTTTGCAAATCTCACCAGCCAGTACATATTTAACTATCTGGTTAATTGCTTCCAGCTGTAATGCCTTTCTCTTTCAGTTGGCAACGCATACTCCTTTTGAGTTTGTTGGGAAATACAACGCTATTCCTTTCCTTTCTTCAGCAAATCTACGCTGCTTTGAACTCACCCATGAACTATTTGGTCTGTATGGCAAACGCATATGACCATAAGCACTATACGGCCAAATGTGAGAATGAATTCCCATGTACAGAGACTGCTCCCGTTTGTGCACAGCTCTAAGTGCGAGCCAGGCGCCCGTCGGAGGGGGATGAGCACATACAGAAGTGCTTCGGTAATTTCCTGCAGTGTTCAGATTCCTCGGCTTTGAGTTACAGTCACGTCTTTCAGAATACTTTATTTTGGCTAGATTTGGTTTAATTATATTAAAATAATAAAGTGACCAGTTACTAAACCACTTCATCTTCACTGCAACCAAAGCAATATATCAGTCTGGTGAATTACAGGAACGTATGGTGATTATCAGGTAGATCTTGGAAAAATCGCAAGCCTTTGAGACCACGTATTGTGCCTTTTATGCAGGGGTCTCAAATGATTTAAAAAAACAATGGCTACATCTTAAAATCGTAACAAACTTCAGTACCAGAGGTGCCGCCTGTTCACGACGACGCAGTAAATCACGCTGAAGGTAGGGATCTCTCAGCCATCCCAAATTTCTCACCGGTAATGTGTTATCAAGACTTGACCTACACACATCCCAGCGTGAGCACGCAACGTACCTGCCACCCGGGTCGAGGAAGAGCGAGGGAAAGCACTGGCTCTGATGGGAAATAAACTGGACCCTGCGGGCTGGAGGCACGAGAAACCTGCCAGGGCCGGAGTCTCGCTTTTCCAGAGCCATTTCTTTCCAGTCAGGAAAGAAAAGGGACCAGCAGTGACAGGGGAGTAACAGCCTCTCTGCTAGAACACATTCAGGCAAGGCTGCCAACAAAGAGGAGAAGGCTCCTAGTTTTCTGTTTGTGATTACACTGTTTTGTCATTGCTGTCAGGATGTGCCTATGCAATATGTGCCTCTCCGATGTCTCCTGCCTGTATGTTTCATTTTTAGCTGAGTGGGATGTGCAGCAATTAGCCACTCATTCTCCTTGTCTATTCTCTGCGTTTTGTTTCGTTCCCTTCACTTACAGGATTTTGGCAAGCCTTCGGCCTTATTGGCAACTCTCTCCCTTCTCCCCCATCTGAACCTCCTCTGTCAATTTTCTTCTCGCTGCTTGGGAGATGACAGTTTATATATTTGTACACACAAGTGAATATGCTAATATGCTCCAAATATGGACTGTGCAATCAAATTATCATGAGTTTGGTGGAAGGCTTTTCTGGATTATTTCCTCTAAAAATATAGCATTCCAATTGCAAACAATTTACAGCCAACAAAATATTGTTTGAATCAAACATATGTGGTGAAGTTGAGGGGTTTTTAATTCAAGATGGAAAATTTTTGTTCCTGGCCTTTCCCCCCCCCCCTTTTTTTTTTTCCTTCTCTCCTTTTCATTATGAATTGTTGCCTTTGGGTGGATTTTTGCTTTGAGAGCGCAAGTTGCTCTCATTGACATTATTGGGACTTACATGAGAATAAAGAGTGGAAAATGAATAGCTTCCAGGGGCTTCACGTTGATGGAACCAATTTCATCTCTTCTCGGTTAATGCTGTACAGCACTCCATGAGTTTTTATCTCATATCTGAAGTTTTACAGCTGTAGGGACCAATTCGAAGATCCCCTTTTGAGTTCCTTTGCTTTGTAGGAATCATTGGCAAATTAACAAAAATAAAGGACACAGAATCAGGTCCACAAACAGCTAAGAACAGCTATTTCGAATATTTTCATTGGTATTTTACTTTTTTTGAATAATTTGTAGCTTTCCCAAAAAATATATATTTTTTCATATTTAATAAATGCAGCTTTAAAATTTTGCATGTGCTAAATGAAGAAATAACTCTTTTGGTACTGCAAGAAAATTCATAATGTAATACTTCAGAGATGTTTGAAAAATCCGGACCAGTCAATGATCTTCCTCCTGTTCTTAAAAAATAATTAAACTGAGGTGTTGAAATTAAGCAAGGGTCTTCTCCTAGATTCCTTCTCTCAAAATTACTGGTTTGGAAATACACTTTAATACCAGAACCTACTTTTGTTGTTTTACGTTCACGTGGCTGCAAGTTCAGTTGAATCAGTTCAGCTGGTTCAGATGAAACCCAATACATAAAATGTACATTTGAGTGTATACATATGAATATATAATAACATGTATTTATTTATTTTGCTCAAACCAGATCTGGGACCACTAAGGTGCTGAAATGCTGACTGGCAGCGGCTTGCCTGTGTCTTAAGAATAAAGCAAATGCGTATAAATTTGCAAAATATCAAACCTATGCTTCCTTGCTGCACTGACATAGTCTCAAATTAGGATATAAAGTGGAAATGAAAATTGAAGAAGCTGTCCCAGAAACTGAGTTAGAAACTGTTTTAGCCCTGCTCTCCCAATTCACAAGAAAGGCATCAGGCACGGGATTAATAAGCAGGAATCCTGCTGCTCTTGAGAGACCCGGAGCAGGGCCCTGTCCTGTGCCCCTGCGGCACGTGAGGTCCCCTGAGCAGAACCAGCTGCTGGCGACCGGTGTCTGCCCGGAGAGCGGCAGCGGCACGAGGTGCGGCAGAGCCGCCGGCGTACGGACCCGCGTTACTCTCATTACAAATAAAATCCCACCAAACTAGCATGAACGTGTAAAGTAATAACACACACCTATGATAGCTAAAATTTAGTTTGAGGCAGTTTGAGAAAACAGTAATTGATCTCAGTAACCTCTCTTTGTAGCCAGCCGCTAGAGAGAGACTACAACTTGTCACCACAGCTGTAGACTGCTGCTGAGGATTACCACTCCCGCTAACTCCGCAGCGTCGCGCAGCTGTGCAGCAGCTATGGCCGTACGGTACAACACACACAGGTAGCAATCATGCGACAGCACCGTGCCGATCATTCCACTCTGGGACGCGTGTCAAGCTAACAAGAAGTACCGCATGCATCATTTTCTGTAGCTTGACATCATTTATGTCAATTATTTAAGATGCAGGCGAGGCTGTCTGGGTACTCCAGGATTTTTAACTGCTGGTCCTCAGGGCCCTGTGAAGCAGCTCTTATATTTTGCACTAATCTCTTTTTTCCCCTAGTACTATACATTTTAAAGAGATACCATATGGCACTTAAAGAGACAAATCACATGGTGTTTTGCCCTTTCTTTCTAATTCCGTTGGCTTTACATTTCTCAAGTTGCATTCCCAGTTGATGAACAACGTCCTTAACCTCTTGAGTGGTCCTGGACGTCCACTAGACATAGACCAACATGACACTTGTGCTGACTTCTAATATATACTGGATGTCAACAACGTTACTGTCATTCACTTCAGCGGCTGATTTGCATCTAAGCATACTATCAGGGACTCTATTGTAGCACCTAAGAGTAAACTGAAAATACAGCACAGCTGCTACCAAGGTACAAAAGAGCGCTTCCTACGCTGGCATCCAGCCCCCAGACAGACAGCACTCACAAGTCGTGGTGTTAAATGGCTGAGACTGCATAAGCAGAATTGAAGTCTGGAACATAAAGTGCACTTTTTGTTGACGACACCCTATTTGCATGCATTTTTCTTTCAAAAGGAGGTAGGTAACCGCTGCTTCTCTAAGCCTTTTTTTATTGTCTAAGGAACAGAGCCACACTGGTTTTATGAAAGTTAAAGTTCCTTTTCATGTGATTAATTCATGTTTCATAAAAATGAGGGATCAGTACCACTAGGTAGTATAGCAGATAGTGTTAGGATATAGAGAGGCATTTCATTTATGGGAATTTCACATATGATCATAGATCCTTCATGGCCTCTTGTCACGTGAGACCCAGTACAAAATTAAAGGAAAAGGGAAAAGGTTGAATTCACAATCTTTTTTTTTGCTCCTCAATGTACAAAACAAGCCCATCGTATATCTTGAGAATGAAAATGGTGCTACTGTCCTGTCCACTTCATACTTAGCATTGCAAAATGCCATATAAAAGCATGACACCCACTTGTGCCCGTGTATATTTATCTGTAGAAGCAAGACAGAAGAATACATGCACAAGCATCACTTGCATAGCAAAATAATGGTAAATGCTCATCTGGAGAAGTGACTGGATACAAAAGCAATTGCAAGTGTTTATGCAGTACAAACATGGAGGTGAAGTTAAAACACCTTTGAAAATCTGACCCATATTATCAGCAGTAATAAGTAAATCCTCCCTCTAAAGATAAAAGAGAAAGTACCCTCATTATTTAGTCAGACCTTCACATCATGAAGACTCAAACACAGAGGGGTTATCAAAATGCCCTTAGAATAATAAAATCAAGCCTCGACAGACCAAGAGGCAAAGTTTTAAAGTGGAGGCCCCCTGACAAGGCTGTGCTTTACTCTTAGAGGCTGGCGGGTCTGATTACCACATCTGAATGCTAGCAGAGATACAATGCTGGATAGTCATTAGTGGAAACTGCTGTCCTAACAAGAACATTATTGGAATTACGTCAATTAACACCAGCTGAGGACATGTCCTGCAATTTTTAAATACAGCAAAACCATAAAGAGATTTATAAAGTTTAAAAGTAGGATTCTGAATTGCAGACGGCTCAAGCTGGATGTTTGCAAGGATGCCGGTAACCCAAGGACCGCATCCTGCTTGTCCTCCGTGCATTGAAAGCCGTAAGCAGGCGGAGCAGCTGAAGCGTCTCGGCCACCTTGCAGCCTTAGCCCCACGCGGAGCCCATGCCAGCAGGCCAGGGCAGAGGCGAGGAGCACGGAGCAGCGCTGAAAATTTAAGACCTGTTTTCTCTCCTTCCCTCACATACATTTGCAGCATCCCTCCTGCAGAAGCAACCCGAAGCCCTTCAGTACAGGACCCAGGCACCGTATGTTTGCCCTGGAACTGTGTGAGAAGCAATGCTGCTAAGTGCAGGCAGGGTCCGGGCCTTAGAAGTGCAGGCAGGGTTTCAGCGGCACCGACGGCTGGAGGGATGCGAAGCCAGAAGGATCTATTTTTAAAGTCATTATAACTGTGTTTCTTTATGGGCTACGGCAACTATTGTCTGATCGCGAATGACTCTGGAGACCAGTGCTGAAAAACGTGATTACTTTGAACACATATCATTAGTAATACACTGTTCACAAATACGATGAAGGCAAACTAACATTTGCAGTCTTACTTTGCTTTTTAAAGTTATGAATATCTTCGCTTTCCCCTGAGAAAATATTAGCCTTCTTCAGGTTTATTAGGGAGTGTTATCAGTCCTGTCACACTAGCTTGTGACCTAAAATCTAGCAAACCGTTTACACTTGATTACCTCATATTTGATAACCAACACAGAGATTTTCAAAGGCAGCCAAATCTTCCATGTTTCATACGAGACATTTGAATTAATGTCTTTTTTTTTTTTTAAGAAGAAGTTATACGCAACTTGGAATGAGACCACCTATTGACATGTCTAAATGTAGACTTAAGCATCCCGCATCTGAGAGTCATGGTCTTTACTGCATGCACTGAAATGGATCTAAAATATTTTGTTCGTGATACATACAGGGCCCCCAAAGCGCTCTTTGGTGCTAGCAGAGGTGGTTTGGATTTCATCTGGCATTCAGATAATACCCACAATGTCTTTTAAAAATTTTTATAGCTCTCCATGTTCACTTGCTTTTGGTATAAATTAAAAAAAAAAATCCACAAAATAAATATCATCAAATCACCATTAAAATAATAATTTGAAGATAAACCAACAAATATTTAATGCCAGGAGTTTTTCATTCCTTAGTGCTGATTTTGCCCATACCAAATTAAAACCAGGCCAGGAGATTCCCAGGCACAAACATTCAACGGTATTTCTATATTTACGTGTTCATCCCCATTTTGAGAAGCTGCACTTCTTAAGTTTTTCCTTGCTTACCATAGAGTTCAGTTCAAGC
Organism: Nipponia nippon; assembly: GCF_047370975.1. Classification (NCBI taxonomy): domain Eukaryota; kingdom Metazoa; phylum Chordata; class Aves; order Pelecaniformes; family Threskiornithidae; genus Nipponia; species Nipponia nippon. The sequence goes on from NW_028262391.1 coordinate 912,900, forward strand.
TCTGTTAAATCTATAAAAATCAATATTGAGTATATGTATTATGTGACAGTTCCATCTAAAAGTATCTGGTATGGAATATGGGCCAGATACAATAGAGCAGCCAAGCACATGTAATTTACCCAACAAATCTAAAGCACTCCCACATTGATTTTTGCAGTTTTCTAGCCCCTAGTCACAGAGCAGAGAAAAATTGGCTTACTCATAGAGTGTGCTAGTACTTGGGGCTACATCATGTTCATCTTAGAGTCTCTGATTTGGGTTGTCTTTTTGTTACCTTTGTTGATGGATTTTTTTTAGGTCATTTAATGCGGTTCTCCATTTCAAAATGCATACTTCCATGGCAAGAAAATAAAAAGGATTGTCTAAATTGTTCTGATCTGTTGATTACTTTCCCCACACTTCCAGTGTACAGATGGAATATTGCAACATTTTAATAGTTCCTAAATGCAGTTATCTTAAGCGAGTATGAATAGAAAATTGTTTGTAAGTAAGGAGATAAGTTTTCAACAGTGTACATCACACAGTAACTAGCGCAAAGGGATACCAAAACCATATCCGAGAATACAATTACAATTTAAGAGGACATTTTTGAAACAACATGCGTACGTATTTGCGTAGCATAAAGTATCTATGTATATGTACTATAATTATATAATGAAAATGTTTTCAAATCCTAAAAGGATAATACTTACATATACATACACCTATATCTCTTCATGCTTACTCAGAAATAATAAATGGGCAGATTTCTCAACATATGTTAAAATAGTATTCCATTCATCAATATCTGCTATATTAACCAATATAATTTTTTAAAAATATAAATTCAGTCATAGATTCTATCAGCATTTGGACCTAGGTGGCAGGCTATAATGTATGTCCAGATTAAAAACTTGAACCCCCAACTTGATAAAAACCCTACAGGATTTAAGCATGTTGCATGTCTAGAGCTTTTTTTTCTATTTTATTTACTCATAAGTATCATTAATACCAGAGATCGACAACCTTTGGTGCCTTGTGTGTCACTCTCTCTCTTCAAGTCTTTAGTAGTTGCATGCTTATCTATTTCAGTCAAATGTATTTCTTATCGAAAAAAAAAAAGAGTGAGCAACCTGACAATACAGTGTTATCGAATTTTTTCAGCTGAGACCCACATGTCATTCAGCATTCAGACATGCTTGTGCTTGATTGATGGATGGGTTTGTGACAAATAAAACTAGGATCAAGAGCTTTGCACCTTTTCCCCCATCAGGAACCAGAGTAAAGCATAACTCTATAACAATGGTGGGATTAGGGATGCATTAGCTCTCCATCGACCAAACCCATCCATTCCCATCAATACTTTGCACTTAATAACCTGAAGCTATGATAAGAAAACAAAAGAAGGAGAAAGGGACAGGAGAAAACAAATCAATAGAAGAAGGGAATGTCTGAAAGATGCACTGTCCAAATGAAGAAAAATTTTTGCTGAATTGCTAGGATAATGCCCCTTGACAAGAGAACAATGTCCTGTCAAGGGCTATCAGCGAGGAGGCCAATTGGCACAATGTTAAGCACAGGTCTGGCATTTGAGTGGTGGCACTTACTGTACAGGTAAAATCCATAATGCCAACGTGCAGATAATAACTGCTCCTATTTGCTTTGTATTAGCAGTTTGGACACCCATAAGGACCACAATTACATTTCTAGGTGTCCTGAAACAGATGCTACGAGTACAGGGACTGATCCTGTCCCCCTGAAGTGCGTGTGATCAGTACTGGGCTGATGTTGTTGACTAAGACTTTGTGTTAAAAATAATACTAATTTCTACTTGCAATTATATCTTTCTTTCTTTATTACTAATTAATATCTTATCTGCTTTTACAACCTGGCCTGAAAGACCAGGAATGGTCTTAGGCTTTAAAAGGTCAATAGATTTCATGTAGCTTCTTGCCTCGTTTGAAACTCTGAAAGCTAGGAACTAGCACTAAGACCGGAAGTAAAAGAAAACCATTCATTAACCTCTCCTCCTCTTCAGGATTAAAGTAAGAGAAAATACATTTCTTAAAACATTTGCAGCTTACTCAGGAAGATAATGAAGTATCAGTTAAGAAACAGCTTATTGAATACATCTTACTACAAAAGCTGCTCCCTTTTTTGCAAGACTCGACGTTTGAGCTTGCTGCTGCGGTAGGCGAAACTAGGAAAGAAGTTTCTCCAGTGCTGTGCTTCTAGTGCTGAAGGAGGGGACATCTAATGATTTTCTTCCTTCAAGATCCAGAAAGAAAGGCCAACTTCAGCACACAACCCTAAGTGCCCAATCGCCCTGCTTTGGCCTAAGGCCAGCACTGGATGCCGAATTCCCCACCTTGTATCTGAGCCTCGTGCAAAGCGCCTGTGTTTATCAAGGAAATCTTTGAGCACAATTTTGTCCTTCTTCCCTCTAATATGTCACAGTTTTATTTTGTATTGTCTATTTATTCTAATTAAATACCGTTAGACCACAAGTCAACAAAGAGCACGCTGTCAGGAAAGCCGAACGTTGTTGATCAACACTGCTCACATCCACTGTTTTACTCAGTCAGGTGACTCGTTTTCAGGCAAGTCTCTGATACGCAGGAAAAAGTTCTAATATCCGAGACTAAACAATGTTACTTAAGCTCTAATTTAATGAAAAGTAACAGAAAATATTTTAAAATGTTTCCTCTACAACAACTTTTTCAAATCCACTGGCAATTATAAGATTCTACACACTGTAACAACATGCATATGTTTTAATATCTCCCTATTAGTCATCTAGCCATCACAGTGTGTACCAGAAAGGACTGAAAAGACAGTCCAGCAGGAAAAGCCCGGGACTATGAAACAGGCAACAGGCGCTGTGCTGCTGGCTCTGCCACGCTCCTCCCTCGTCACACAGGGAAAGGCGCGAGACCTCAGCATCCCTGCTTCCTTGCATGTAAATGATGATTATGATTTACAACTTCAGCTCGGCCTATTCACTTGCTGTGATCACAGGGCGTTCTACACAGCAGAACCAAGGATGAATTAAAGGAAATGCCACAAGAAACAAGCATGTTCCTAGAAGTCAATACACTCTTTACAAGTTCCTTGATGACTACATGAAGTTACTGAAAGGATATGGAATTAAGTCAAAAGCGCTACCGTGGCTCGTGCAGAAGCCAAAATGCATTCACACGAAGTGAGATAAGAACGGCAGGCAGAGGAATATTTTTGAGCCATGCTAGAGGGTACTCTGAGTAAAGGAGAGTAAGAATAACTATGAAAGGAAATAGCTAACGGTGAATTTTTCAATTCGCTATCTATGACAGAAGTAGAGTCAAATGCAGCATAACATGTACATAAGGATGGAAATAAATTCATAAAACATGCAAGAACTACAAAAACCATGATAAACTAGGAACTTTTCAGACAACAAAACCTTCCTTTTTTTTACTGCCGCTCTTATAATTTTAGAGTTATGTTGCATTTCTTGTAAAAAAAGAAAATGGTGTTACTGTCCTGTCTGCAGTTGTTGTCCATAGAGCAACCACCACAAACTCCACTATTTTGGCTTGATAATATTGTCGCTGTCGATGCACACTGTCAAAAGGCCCATAACATACTTCGATGAACAGCTTGGATTTCAACGTGTCTAAGTTACCTTGGCTCTGATAACGCAGCTGATGACACAGAAATGTATCTCTCATTTACTTAAAACCTTACTGACTTTATTGGATGTCCATATGGAGCTAATGCAAGCCCTCCGTTCTGCCAAAACTGCAAAACACGTTAACGTGGGGGGCAGACGAGTGATCCCCTCCTCATAGCATACATTTCATAGTGGAAAAAACTGTTTCGATACTATTACATAAAACAGGACTCATTCTGATAACAGGTCATTAGTAGCAAAATGAAGTGTCAAGGGAACAACTTTTATTTAATTTCATTACAATTCTGAACTGTCTGAATGTACCACTCTTCTCATAAAATTTTCAAAAACGTGTTTGCTCTGTTTCTACTGCAAGGATCCAAATATCAGGAGTCTCTCACTCACACGCAGTCTTAAGGATAACTGCCAATAACTAAAATAAATCAAAAGATGTACTTGAAAAGTTCTCAAACCCAGTAACTTTCCATTCCACAAATAACATAAATTTGGCAAGCCCACATCATATAATTCCCACACAATGAAGAAGTGAATATCTGTTTTAAGCGCAAATCTCAAAGCTATTTTAACTACAGAGCAGCCTGAGCACTTCCATAATAAATTACTTATTTATTTCATACCAGAAATAATAATGATCTGATCGAGATATCATCAGTTCCAATCAGCCAGTTATTTCCTAACTAATTTCGGGAAGAGAATGAATGAGCGTGATGAATAATAAAGACCCCAATTCTGCAGTGAGCTGTGTGCCATACAAGGGGGAGCGAGAAAGCCGCTGTGTTCCAGGAGGTACGCAGAGGCAGACAGACAGACAGACGTTTTGGCACAGCATGGTGACAGTATCCAGACCTTATATACCAGCACCCAGGCGCAGGTGAGGAGCACATGTCGTCAGATGCTGTATTAGTTTATTCCTTTTCTTCCTATTGTCTCCCAGGTTTGAAATAACTGTGGAGCAGAGAATAATTCCTACAGTGGCAGCTGAAGATTTTAATCTAAAGTTACTTCTAGCACAGGGGGAGGCCTTCCAGATAATTTAGTAACTGCCCTTCTTGTATGATTTTAAATCTAGACCTACGGAGCCATTTTTCTTCAAAATGTAATCGACAGGGCTAGGCCAAGCTTTCTGGTCCCCAGTGGTTCCAACACTTTTTTCTTCCTGTTTAAATTTATTTGGATTCATATTCTACAAGGACTAAGTGGAAGATGTTTCTAAACACATGCTTTGTCTCTTTTCTTAAAATGCTCATTTAATATTCCTCAATCTTAGCATCATTTCCCTATAAATCTAGATACCAGCCCAGGTTTGCAAGACACTTGACAAAGAATCGCTATAAAGGCTTTCTGATTCTAATGATCCCTGGTCAGGTTGTTGAATTATCAGAAAACAAAACCCCGAAGATTTGTTCAATTTTTTTTCCCCAATAAAGTCTCAGTAACTCTTTTAAAAACAATAATCTTGTATCAACACTGCAAGCTGAGTTGCAGTCTTATGAATTCAGTGAGATAGAGGGGTGTTTTGTGATGCTTTGGCCTCAAGAAATATAAGGTCAAGTATTGAATACAACACTTAAAATAAGCATTGATGTCATTAATATAAACATCTAACCTTGATCAGTGATCTACTAGATACTTTCCGTATTTTATTTATAAGACTGGAGCTTCTGAATGACTTCAGCTCTCATGTAAGGTTCATAACACGCAGAGTATTTACCAAAAATTCATTTTTTTCCAGCTACATATCTCCTTGCATTTATCAATACAAGAAAATTGTGTGAAGTCACAATCAGCAGCTCATGTCTTAATTGCATAGATATGCATGGGTAACTTCTCTTTGTTCAACTATTTCCAAACATCCCAAGATATAATTCTAGGGAAACTGGTAAGTCAATATATTTATATTCAAACATTATGTGCGCACTTCATAAGGCTGATCATTAAAATTTATTCCTTGTGATCAAAAGACAGAATCCAAAGCAACGTTTGGATGGCCACAAGAAGGTCCACCAGGTTATGAAGTATTTGCCAGCTAGATCTTCAAGTCTTCATTTTGGAATCAATTCTTTTTCTTTGGTGGAACTAAACGCATATGCTCCAGAGGGTTTGCCCAACTTCTGAAGGACATGTGCCTATAATAGGCCTTTCTCATCTCTGTCTTGTTAACAAGTATATAAATAAGAGAAGGCTTCAGTAATTGGCTCAGAGTTACTAATGAATTAATTAACTTCAGTCTATTTTACCTAACCTTTAATAATAAGAATCTTTTTTTGGTCTAGCAATAGGTCTGACAGGCTGAAAAAACAGACATGCAGCAAAGCTCTTGAAAATTAATGAGAAACGAGGAAAGAATCAATGTACATTCTGCTTGCAGAGAACTGACACAAAAAAGACACAATAAACCATGAACAAACACAGTCAGTTTAAAAAATAGGTTAGAAAAAGTGGGCAAATTCAATTATAGAAGTAATTAGAAGATATAGGGCAAGGCTGCCTTTTGGGACTGTGCCAGAAAACATGAATTAATAAGAGTGAATAGAAAGCGCCCATGTAGTAATTAAGAGGCAATCACCTATGGCAATGAATACCTGAAAACAGGCTGCAAACTATTAATTCAGTGATCAAAAATATTTTTAGATGATTAATATGGCAAATTTGTTTTAAAAGACTAATTTCTCGAAAGATATCAAGACAATAGCACATTATTTGTTCCTCTGGCATTTATATAGCTAATTAAATTTTATAATTTGCAACAACATTAAGCATTATCTGAAAACAGTAAAAGCAATATTTCCTCCAGTAATTCTTTATTATAGTGTCTTCAAAAATCAATAAGTTAAGACTAACTCAACTTTTTTACAGAAAATTCAAGCGCCCAGAGCCGATTGCTTCATTTATTTAAATGATTTTTGTTGTTGTTTATTAAAAAGACACCATGCATGAATTTTACATAATAATTTTCAGCTCCTTTAAATTATTTCAGTACCTGTTTTAATTATAATTCAGAGGATTATAAACAAAATTCTTTGATACACAAATAAGCCATCACAGATGCTAATGCATGACCAAGAGAGATTTTTCTTCATTGGAGCGTGCCCTTCTCCTTCAGATACAAAAAAGGAGCAAGTTACAGTAAAGGCGTGCCACACTAGACAGCAAAAATAATGATCTAAAAATCCGCTAACAAAATCTCTCAATGGTATTTATTCTCTCAGTAAATCAGGTAAGGGCTCATTTCTTGTCTCAAAGCTGCCTCCTAGGTCATTACGAAAGCTACCATAAAACAGGCACAACCTGCAATAATTTGTTGTCAGTAGGGAAAACTTAAAAAAAATGGGGCTACCCTGCAATGCAAGTCTAAGTAGAAAGCTTATGTGTGAGAAGTAACACAAACCACAGAAGCAGCTTTACAATACTAACAACTTCACTATAGCTATACTAAAAACACAGATTAATTTATATAAATTCAATGTTTTTCACTACCGTTTCTGAGGATTCTAAAAAAAGCCCAGAAGCCTCCAAATAATAACCAAGAAACAAAGACTGACGATAAGTTTCTATACTAATACTGACCATGAATTATTATTACACTCTATTTATACTGCTGCGGAAAGGAAAAATCAGCCTGAGCCTTGTTGGCAACTAATGCATGCCTTGAAGCATTAAGATTTACACCTTTTTTTGCCTTTCTAGTGTAATTTTAAATAGTATTTATGCTCCCAATTCAGAAATAGTATCAGAACTATAAGCAATGTAAAAAGGGCATAGCTACTAGAGATAAACAAAATTGTCTACACTAAATTAAACACTCAGATTTCATGGTTCAAAAGTCTGCCCTGATCTCAAACTTCCTTCACCCTCATTTTCTCTGTAGGAAGGATTGTGGTTTGTGGAGTAGCAAGAGGACTAAAAGGAAAAGGAGTGAAAAACTACCAAAAATAAAATGGTGAGAGGAAATGAATTGAAACAACTGAAGGAATGCAATCTTAAAAAAAAAAAAATCAGGCAAACATTACTCAAAAATAAATGCAATTTATTTCAAAACTAAGTTGGTCACCTGCGTCAGTATATTTGCAGATTTAGTGAGAGCGCGTTCCCTCAACACGTGCTAAAGGCTTCCTGTTCCAGTTAGAAAAACTTAGAAAAATTCAATCTCTTTTGAAAAATACACAGCTTAAACCTATGGGTAAAAAAAAGTTAGCGAACTCACACTGGTTTTGTGAATGCCTCAAAATGAAACGCAGTTTGAGACATTGCTGCCACACCTTTAACTCCAGGTAGCCTCCACAGGTCTTATAATTGGATGTTTTCTGCCACAGTGCTCCGACAGAAAACAAACAGGAATGTGTCATACCTGGAGTATGTCAATAGTTTATAATGCTGTTGGTAAGAGAAGTCCCTAAAGAATGGAATATGTGCTGAGTCGCAGAGATGCTCTTTTAAAAGAAGAGACAAATTATCTACAGTCTAGTGTAGGATAGAGGTACCTGGTGTTTGATTGCAATGCTGATTCTGAACACCTCTTCCTAGTTTTACAATGCTGTTCTCCTGGGATGACATCTTCAACCCCCGGCCACAGTTACGCAAGTATGCCATGAGAAGAGCCTCTAGACAGGATTTGGAGCTTTCTATCCTCCACACCAATCCATTAGCAGAAGTCATAACATGACAGCAGCTGCTTTCCATCTACCCGACCACGGGAAGAGTACAGCCACGCACACGTATCACGGTATCTGTGTCACCCAGTGTTAGGTACCCAGTTTCATCTCCTTGGCTGCCCAGTCTCCTTGTGCTACCTTTCTAATTAATGGAAACAGAGGGGGTCCTTTGGAATCCAGCTCAGAAGAGGATCCTAATTTACGTGCTCTTCATGGCCGGAATGGAGAGACTTTCTCCACTGATTGCAGAGAAAGCCTGAAGGATCTAACGAGACTCAACTGGACAAATTAAACACCTTGTGAATACTTCTATGTGCCCAGTTTCTTAAGCATTAGCACCCTCTTTGTTCCTCTAACTTTCTGATGTTGTAGCTCAGCAAGGCACTCGTTTTAGGACTTCTGTCTCATTCCCATTTTCACACTGGAAGTCCACCATCTCCTCACTTGTGCCAGTGAACCTGTTTCTGTCATGATGCTGTAAAACAAGCTTTTGAACTGGTCAAGATCTTGAGATCTATCAACCTGCCCCAGCGCTGGTCATATCCTTTCCAGCTTGCTGGATCCTAGTCATATTCCTCGAACTCAATCTGTCATGGTGACCATCCTTGCCACCAATCTTTCAACCTTTTCTGGTTTTACTCTGTTCTTTCTGTGTTGAGGAGGCTGGTGCTGCACAGAGTGTTCAAGGTGCAGCTGTACTATGGATTTACATAGTGTTGTAATGATGGCTTCTATTTTGTCCTCTACTTTAAAATTTTGGTTTGACTGTTCTTGACTTGACAGTTTTGAAGAACTATTCATTTAACTTCAAGATCTCATTTCTGAGAAGTGATGGTTAGTTCCCAGCCCATCACTTTATATGGAAAGATAGAAGTTATTTTCCCTGTGTACATTCGCACTGAATTTCATGTCATTTTTTTTGCGCATTACTGCCAGCATTGTAAGATCTTTCTCAGTACACCATAGCTGATCCTTCTCTTAACTTCCCTGAGTAACTTCATTCCATCAGCAAATTCTGTTCCTTCACTATTCACCTTTTTATTTTTCAGATCACTTATGAATATGTTGAATAGCACAGATCTCCATGGGGTTTTCAGTGACCACCTACCTCCACTGTGAAAACTGGCCATTTATTCCTATACTCTGCTTTTTACTGTCAACCAGTTATTTACTGATGTGAGGATCTTCCTTTTTATTCCAGCACATTTTATTTTCTTAAGGGCTTTTGGGGATGGACCTTGTTAAACATCTTCTGAACATCCAAGCAGATGATATCGGCTGGGTCTCCTGTGTTCTCCTACTTGTAGGTTCCTTCAGAGAACTTCAACATATTTTTAAGCTAGGACTTCTCTTTCAACACTTATGTTGACTCTTCACAGTATGTCATAATTATTCAGATTCCACTAATTCTATTATTTGTTATAGCTTCTACTCATTTTCCCAGCACAGATGTCAGATTTACCGGACTGCAGTTTTCTGGATCTGCCTGAATCCCTTTTTAAAACCTGCTGCCGCATTAGTCAGATTTCGATTCTCTGGCTCAGAATGGTTTGAACCGAGCGGCTGTACACCACAATCACCTGTTTCTCTCCTGACTTCCTTTAGAATTTTGGAGTGAATGTCTCTGTTCCTGATGAGTTGTTATAGCTTGTTTTGTCTATTTATTCTATAAACTATTTATGGACATTTCAATATGAAACAAATCCTAAAATGCATTCAATAATTAAGATTCTAAGATGGGAATCTCTCCAACCTCCTCCATGGTAAGCACAGGTGCAAAAAAATCACGGCTTTTCTGCCATGGCTTTATCTTTTTTGAATGCTCCTTTCATGCCTTGAGCATCTTACAGGTTTTCTGGCACTAACCACTCTCCTGATGTGTTTGAAAAAAAGGCTATTATTACTTTTTATTCCGTCTGCAAGTTGTTTCTCAACTTCTTTTGGAGATTGTTAAGTTACTTGTTACCTAGATCGACTCAAGACTCTGGCTTACTATGCAGCCTTAAAAGCAATACATCACAGGAGGTGCAACTTCATGGCAGGCTTAAACTTCCCCAACTCTGAGTCACCCCCCAACAAAAGGCCACCTTCCCGTCCCCAAACCACGTGTTCCCTCCAGCCGTCATGGGCTGCGCTCGTGCTCAGTTATACCAGGGAGCTGGCTGGGCTGAAAACCAGCCCTTGTAAGGAGCTCATTCGTTTTCTCTAACCACACAGTCCCACGGCACTTGCGTTGTCACAGGGAGAAGGGAAGACAGAGATAAAGCTCACAGTGTAATTGGTGCTTTTACCAGCAGAGAATATTTAGATTAACTTAATTTTGAACCCGAATCTAGGGTTAGGGGGGCAAACCTGAAGCACGGGCCAGAAATGAGTGGCTGGGTGGCAGTGGTGAGGTGAGGACACCTAAGGCTGCTGCCAAATCCAGCTTCTCTTCAAACTACATGCTGAGCGTAATGCAGAATTCCGACACTCAGGGGTTTAAGACAATCAATTACAATAATCAGACTTAAGCCTTTTCTAAAGGGGTATTTAGGAAAACTTGCAGGGTGTATTTTCCCTGCTCGCTGAAGTTATGTCTTGATTTTCAGATTTAGGAGTTAATTTATTAGAAGAGTAGGAGGGAAGAAAAAAACCAGGGAGCGGGGAACTTTCAATACCATTACTAAAATACAGAGAGCTTGGGGGGGTACTTAATCCCCATCCTGCACTTCTGTCATCAGCTAAACGTTGTTCCCCATTGTGCACACAAGGAGAAGCGCAAAGCTGAACCAGCAGATTGAGATGAAAAGATTAGAAGCAGAAATTAAAGTCTCCTGGAGAGATTGTTCAGCTATTATATACTGATACATTTTTCATGGATTTCCCCACGTTTTTGAAAATCATATTAATCTGAATTCGGGAGCTTTAAAAACATGCCTCTGATTGTCATTATTTCCTTCTGATTGCCAACTAGGTGCACTGTGGAAGATAGACTCTTTCTTAGCTTAGCTGAAGATACATGCGAAAAGAATATAGAGATTCCAGTATTCAAACTATTTGCCCAGGCTACTACTACAGTTCCTGATCTGTCCTTCATTTGGATACAAAGAGGAAGTGTGAGCTCAGGACATAAATGAACGGTACCATCAGAACATAAAGTGGCTCTACGGGGTGAGACCAAACGTCCATCTAGCCAAGCACTGTCCCAGTCAGTAGCCAGAAGCGAGTGCCTAGAGAAGAACAGAACAGGCATGTCATAACGCTTCGCCCAAGCACTCTTCCAGCTTCTACCAGTCTGCGCCTCGAAGACTACCTGAGCCAGATAAGGTTCATGTGTATTTTCGGTCTCTATGGATTTCTCTTTTGGGAACTTGTTCAAGCTTCCCTTGAACCCATATAAACTTTAAACTCCAAGAGTACCCTGTGCCTACTTAATTATGTTATGTCGAAAGATCTTCTTCTGTTTCTTTTCCAGCTGTCGTATCTGTTATCTGCCTTAATTTCTTGTCCTGGCAAAGGCAGTGCACAAACCACGTGTAGGGACCCTCTTTATGATGCTTTAGACTAGATAACTTTATCATCTCTCCCAACAGTCTCCTTTTCTAGGCATACAGAGTCTACTTTGCTTAGTTTCTTTTTAATGGAAATGTCTCTGTTCCTGTGATTGCCCTTGTTGCCCTTTTGTGAACCTTTAGAAAAGGTAGGGGCAGGCAATATGCGAGACGTGGGTGCACCACGGATTTATACACTGGCATAAGTATTCTGTACCTATCTTCTATCCCTTTCCTATTTATTCCTAACATTCATTGAACACCACTAAGCACTAAGCAGATTCTTTCAGGGACCTGTCTTTTGCAGTTCCAAGATCTCATTCCTTGGTGGTAAGACAGCTGAAAGCTCATCATTTTATTTGCAAAGTTTTGATTATTCCTAGATGCATCACTTTAACTCTTACCTAAACTGAATTTCATGGGATATTTTAAGGACTACTTACTGAGTTTCCTAAGATCCTCCAGCCAGTCCTGCTAAGTGTCCTCGTCTTTATTGTCCTGAAAAACCTGGTGTCATCAACAGACTGCCACCTCACTAATCGCTCTCTTTCCTCATGAATCAAAGAAGGAAGCTTCTACATCTCTAGGCACAACCTCCTCTTTCAATCTGAGATCCCAAGATTTCTTTCCCCACAGTGCTGCCTCCTCCATTTCATCTTGACAACTCCTTGCTTAGAGACACAACAGCCAGTTTTGAATCTCTCTGGCTTTTAACAAGACCCAAGTATTTTTGGCTCTGATGGATGTAACACACAAGACAATAAGGTTTTCAAATCACCTCTCGCAGAAGGATGCCAGTCAGAACTCTGCAGTTTTCTTGGCACTGCACACACAGTGTGGTGCTTAGAAACTAATTCTCTTCTCGGTTCAACATCCGAGGTCAGTGGCAAACACAGCTTAGAAAGAAGGGTACGTTTGAATCCACTCTTCTTGTCAGATGAATAACAACAGTGAAGTGATGCATCTTTAACAAAACCCCCTAATAAAGGTTTTAAAGCATGGTGATCATGGGAATTAGCTTGGGAGAACATGCAAAGTGTGGATCCAACTTAATCTAATTAGGGCTCTAACACACAGAAGTTAACACCTCTCCTGGCAGAAGTAGTTGACAAATTAAATATTCTTCCAAAGAAAGAAAAAGGAAATTAAGTGCTTTGGAAAGTTTGGAACTGAAAATTTTTTTCATTCTCGCACAGCGTTTCTGAATTTTTTAAAACAACTTCTTCAACATTTTTAGCCAAAAAGTTATAGAAATGACTGTTTGAACACAGCATTTTAATAATGGAAAATTATTAGTACCTCTGAGATTGTTTTTCCATTTAAAAAAAGTACAAAGGACACGATGAAAACATAAAAGGTGCTGTTTTGCTGAAGTATCTGTGTCTGCCTTTGAGGTATTTGGCAGAATAGCTACATGGATCGGGAATGAAATCCCTCCTCAGTCCTCATCAACATATTTATATTTACAGACACACAGAACCTCGCAGAAGCCAAGGGTTACTTTATCTTTCCGCTAGTCAGTGCCAACATAACACTACCCAGCACCACTTTTTAGCTGTGTCCTCAATTCAGAAACCGGCACGAGAAAGTTTTGAACGAACAGGGGCTAGATGAGAGCAAGGAATATTATACCGAGTAAGCCGAAGAATTAAACAATTTGGAAGAGGGAAAATCCATAGTACTAAACTGGAAAGATAATTACAAGTACAGGAAGAAACAGAAAGAAATAACAACCCGCTATGCAACTCGGACAGACACAGAGCGTAAATGAAAAAATTTAAGAATTATTCCCGGAAGGGGTGAAACGGAAGCGAGGGAGAGGCCAGCTCTAGAATTCATGTCCTCATAACAATGCCAAGGAATCCTAGAAAGAAAAAGTCTGCAAGGGACTTGGGGTGGTCATGTCATTTACTGTTTCTCAGCCTGTGATCAGTGGCTTAGCTGAGGGTCCATACAACATGTAAGATATCAGAAGATGGCTTACAAAAAATTGCAACTCATCCATAACCTCTTGTAATTTATATTATTTGTGCTAGTCATCTCCTCACAGCTTTTTTTTTTTTTAAAGGAAAATATTATATGTTGCAGGTATTAGGTACTTCTTCATTTTCAGCCTCATTTGGCAACGATGCCACCTCCTTCTGCTGACCAGCAAGCCTGTACTTCGAGTTTCCCTATTGCTTTGAACGCTCATGCAGTGCAGTTTCATGCATCTTGCTGGTCACATCTCATTTTTGTGTCTTGATTACTTGATTACTTCTATCTCTGTAGGTTCATGATAGTCCTTTAGGCTTGTCATTAATAATCTGATCCCTGTAAAATTCCTTTTTGGGTCTTTGGTTAAGGCTCATGTGTTAACAAAAGATGTCTCTACACGCCTGTCATCCCCTGCAATGGTATAGTTTCTGCTTGTGCCTTTGGTACCTGTTCTTTGAGAAACTGCTATCACCATGTCTTTACTAGTAATTTTTCCCTTCTCCTTTATATGAAACCAGTCATTTTATATGAAATGCCAATTGCTTAGATTTGTATAAAGTCCCATGAAATACATTGATCCAATCTCTTATTTCTTAATGCTTGTCACATCCCACTGACAGCCAATGCTCACTCATTCCATAGCCTACTGTACGACTCAGGACAGGAGGTTCTCAATGGCATAAAGGAATTGAGTACTTTATTCCTATTGAATTTCATCTAAGTGATAATTGAATTGAAAGTCAATGGGAACTGGGAGCATAAAACCCTGTTATGTGTCTAAAAAACTCTTACAGGGTGAGGTTTTCAGCTGCTTTTCCCACCCTGAGGAACAGGCATGAGCAGAAGGGCTGAGGAGGACCTGTCATGCAAAGGGAACATTTCCAGGAGCAGGAAAGCTGGTAGATCGTGGCTCAGGCAATGGCCTTGACCTCTCAGTCTCTCCCATATTACAAAACCTCTGTGATTTTCTACTAGTACATTTAGCTCGACTCATTTCCCAAATCAACAGTCAGTTACCAGATACATTTAACCATAGAGTAAGGACAAAAGCAGTATGCACAAAGAGTGCAGCTGACAAACTGGAGACCAGCTCGTTGAGTGCCTCATTCTCTGAGGAGACAAGCTCCTATGCTTTCACTGAAGGTCCTCAGCATGTCAGGGCTGAGCTCTGCTCCTGGGTGCATACAAAAGCTGGAACGAGCCAATTTGCACCATAGCTACACACTCCTGGACCTTCGTGATGATGGTGGGTTTGTTGTTTGGGTGTGGTTCCCCCCTCCCCACCCCAGGCAGAGATCTCATAAGCTCAGAAAACAGAGTAATAGAAAATGAGAAGCCAAGAATAGATGTTTCCTGATGTTACAGAAGTTATTACATATATATATATATGAAATATAGTACTTATATGTTATTTCCATGACTTCATTTATGGCACAGAGCTACCTCCCAGCTGAGCTCTACTAACATGCTGCCTGATTTTCTAGAACAGCAATGAAACCAACAACTGAGCCAAACTTCTTCAGTGGGGTGACAGACCATCAACAATGGGGCTCAAGAGCTGGACTGTTGTGGGAGTTAAGCATTAAGGTCCGATCGCAGAATCATAGAATCATTTAGGTGGGAAAGGACCTTTAAGACCATCGAGTCCAGCCATTAACCCAGCACTGCCAAGCCCACCACTAAACCATGTCCCTAAGCACCACATCTACAAGCCTTTTATATATCTCCAGGGATGGGGACTCCACTACTTCATCATCCCACTGAAATCAGAGAACTGCAATATTGGTGGTAGTAAGAATGGATCCTGCAGCTGGTGGGTTTGTCCAAAATTCATTTTGTGGAGGTGGCAGTAACTAAGAGGTGAAGGACAATCTAAAAAGAGTGTGAAATCCAGAAAACACTTATGAACTAGCCACCACTGAAAAAAGCCGTTGCAATGCGTTGAGAGGGGAGTTCTTAAATATATTCCAAACACACTGCCAAAGCAGTAACCCACACCAAGATGTAATGTTGTCACTCAGCCCTTCTGTGCCTCAGTCTTCTCATATGAAAAATGGCGCTTTGAAACTTTAATTATAGGTAAACATTTAATAGGCATAGCAGTGTTTGGAAAACACTTGTATAGAACTAAAATTATTCTATGGTAGAAGAGTGAGGAAAGCTAGGAAGAGATCTTTGTCTCCTTGAAAATAACTTCACAGTTAAACAATCTGACCCAGTGATTCACGTCAAAGCTCATAGCCCAACCATGTTTGTGTAAGTACTTAACCTGAAGGCCATAATATCATGACTCAAGAGTTACAAATTAAGATGGGGTAGTCCCTGTTCAATGTCAAATTTTCTTGGTCACTGAAGACAAACAGAACTAAAAACAATGGGAAAAATCCAACTAAAGTGCATTTGGAGTGTGTATTGTTCAGTGCCATTACTGCTTCTCTGTTAAACCGCAAGTGGTGAAAAATTTCAATTGCTCTTGTGACTTCTTAAACCAATTCTTTAAACAATAAGTTATCATTTTCTTTTCTGCTGCAATTGAATGCAAGTTACTATTTTGTTTGTTTCTCTGATAAACAAACAAGAAATTGGCAGATATTAATATATGGATAATTATTCTACATAATTCCTGCCCAAAGCATCACCAGTGCATCCTTGGGCAATGTGTTTCTGGGTAACCGCATTAGATTTTGACCTACACTATGCTATCATCTTCCTGGTGTAATAAACACCACTATCGCATCATTTCCCATGCGCGCTATCAGAAGATCCACAAGAGAAGCTACTAATTTGTTGCTCTATGTAGACTTCCAGTGCAAATGACCTATTATGGAATTCCACAGCACTGCTGACATCTTTAAAGCAAGCTCTTTCTCCTTCTAGCCAAAGAAAGCTATTGAGTGACAGCCATCAGTCAACTGGGAAAGACGAGCGATAAATACAAAACCAAGAGGTACCTGACTGAAGTGGGCAATGTGCTAATCTTGTCATCTCATTTACAGCCCCCGTTCCTATACTTCTTGCCATTAACACAGCTAAAGAGTATTTAACTGCTGAATGCAATATTCTCCTACCAAGTGCCTAAAGCCACCTTCCGGGATTCCCATAGTACCCCTGTGCAGAGGCAGACCGCACGAAGAAAAAACCAGCACCATAAACTCTGAATGTACATTTGTAATATTTCTAATATTTCACATATACATATGAAGATTAGATCGCACATTTCATTTTAAACAACTACAAAAGACAACATCCCAAATACACAGTTACCCAAGCATAAACCAGAAACTGCTGACTCGTATGAAAACAAAAGCTCTCACAAACAAAACACTATGGTTATGGGTGAATGCCCGATGTTCCTATTACTTTGGCAACTGCTTGCAGTGCTATCTAATTATACTGCATTTTAGTTTTGAACAAGACTTGACTGAGTACTGTCTTCATACATTCAGCAAAGTTACCAGCTTTCCCGGAAATAATAGTCAAATTTTTTTTATTTGGCACAACTAGCTCTTCTTCTCAACTTCAGTCAAACTTACACCAGATTTTTGTTCTCCCTTAGGATAGCAGGAAATATCAGCTACAGGCTCAGCGACAACTCTCAAAAATGCTGGTTACATATGAAAAGCCCTGACTTCTGTATGGTATTTTTGAATTACAATTTTTGAATTTTTGTTTCTGTGCTGGTTTTGCCTTATCTTAAACCACCAGATATTTAACAAGTTTGTATACACGTAATCATTCATTAAATCCATGTAATATCGAAAGAGATTGTTTTTATGATGAACGTATTAGTGAGCTTAACTAATTACATTTTACTATAATGATGTAACCTAAACAGTTAGAATTTGTATTGCAATTTCTTTTGGAATACGCTAGATAGATAAAAACAAAGGTCAAAAGTCATAGTGGATAATAGCTGATGGTTTTGATAATGCTAATTATATATTACTAAAGAATAAAGGTAGAAAGGGAAATACGAGCATTAAAAGAAAGATAAACATCCCAATGCTGAATTTAAAATGAAAAAAAGAAAAAAAACTTTAAATGTCTTTGTAGCTCACTGTCATAAACCGAAGACATAATGAAGCTTGAATTAAAAATGTCAGTTTCTGTGAATGTTGATAACTTGGTTCTTTGTTGTACAAGTCAAAATGTGTCTGTTTGATGGGCTAAAATGACAGTCTGCAAATGGGAGAAGCTAGAGCTAAAAAAAGAAGAGCCCCCCCACTTCCCAAAAGACTTATAAAAAGTAGGCCCGTAATGCAGTACTTTAAGGAGAAGACCTGTAGGGTAGAAGAGCCAGTATCTTTAGGAAGTAACCAAGCAGCACTAAAAGGCAATGTCCATGGCCAATCAAAACTATTTCTCTAGCTGCTGGGGCTCTTGCATCTCTGTCTTCACACTAGACTGGAAAGCCTTTGTACTAATTGCCAGACTGTACCAGATTTTCTGGTTCAGTTCCATCCCATAATTGACCGACAATGATGGGCAAGGAAGGGGAAAAATTCAGGCTCACCACTGCAAGCAGAGGGTCAGAAATGGTTTCACAGGGAGCACATCACTGCTTGGCACTAAACGCAGGGTTAAGCAAGCATTGCCTGTACTTTCTTCTAATTCCTAGCTTAAAAGGGGGATGGGAAAAACATTCACACTTTAGCAGGGTAAAGAGACGAGTTTGAAAGCTGGCATACCTTCTGCAAAAATCTTCCACAGAGACAAGAAAATGCCAAAAGGATTTTTGGAAGCTGGCCTCTAATCCCAATATCGGTATATTACTTTTATTGAAATAAATAAAGCAGTTGTGAAATTCTGTTACTTCCATAAAAAACCACCTCCCACATTTACAGTAAGCGCAAAAGTATTTCCCTATAAAGTTACTGTTCCAAGGAATTAAAATATTTCACAATCTTGTGTACTGAAAAGATCCAAATAGGAATATAGATATACAGAAAATAATTTGTAATTAAAAAGGTAGAAATATTTTAACATAAAATGCATATATTAAAGCATTTAACAACACGCTTCTAAATTCACAAATAAATATTTACTGTGCATCTAATCTAGTTCACCGCAGCTTATACACATGTACATTCTTATTGTTGCAGGGTCTTTTGCTCATTGTTGAATTGCTTTAATAATTCTAGGAAAAACTTAATCGAAGAGGAAAAAAACCACAAATTCTCCCAGAAATTGGACTAATGACAGAATCTTTCTGATCAGGAATCTTATTTACCCTCGATTGTTCTCCGCCCACTTTATTTCAAGCAAACAGCACCCCCAGTAGCATTTCCACAAAACATTAAGACAGTTCTGAGACCAAAGTAAAAAATGAGAAAAGGAAAGAAAGGAAGGAAGGAAAAAAAGGAAACAATCCGGTGCTTACAGCAAGGCAGTTCAAAACTATACGATTGTCTGCGCTCCCCATGTCCTGGAAATATCATGCCCACAGGTCAAACACTTTCCCTTTTACTCTCCCCCTATCTTTGGAGCATACTTATTTGCAGAATACCCGCTCTCCAAACGCCTCATTGTGCAGGCAGCACCCTCCTTGCTTTCACTAGTTAGTTACAACTCCGCTTCTGCAAGAGGCAAGGCACATCTCATTCAAACCCATCCCCTCGCTCACCCCACCACCTCGCACTCCCAGAATGGTTATTTTCCCTGTTAAGCTGAAACCTGCTCCCCTCGCTCGCCCTCTACAAAAGCTCCAAATGAGCGATAAGCGGCAAAGTTCCAGAACTAGGCCAATAAAGTTAGCATCCTAAAGCACAGACAGCAGAGGACTTAGGCAAAAGCTTACCTTTCAAACCCTGAACAGAGCTGTCTTTTATGAGGCCTATACAGCTGACAAGTCCTGGGACTTTCTCAAACACAGGACCCATACAGGTGAAACTCTAATAGGTGGTAAACACCTGAGAACTGGACCAGAAGACTACAAGAAAAAAGAAATCAAATAAGTAAAATGTCTTCCCAGAGCCACAGTCAGCTCTTGTGCATGGGGAGTTACGAATGCACTGGCTATAGACTTTTGTCCAAAGCTGTAGGTTTTTTTTTTTTTTTTTTTTTAGTGAAGCTAGATTAGTTCATACAAAACTCAACAATACAGCACTGAAACCCATTGTTGATATTCAACATTTTTCACATAGCGGAACAGAATAGACAATACGGTATCTAGGAAACCATGGGCTGGATTACAAACTGATGATATCTCATCCTTCTGGAGGGCCTGTAATCCTTTTTATTACCTACCACAGAAGGGGGGAAGAAAACCCAAAACAAAACACCGCAGCATAAACCACCCTGTATCGATAATGTTTGAACTCTTTTCAGAAATAAATGCATTTAATCTTTTTCCTGCTTCTGTCCTAAGCTTACCCCCCCCCCCCGCAATATGCATATATAATGAAATACGTGCCTTTCACACTACTTAAATAACTGTTAAATGCACAGCGTTCACGCCGTCCTGTGCCACCAGGCTCGTTTTAAAAACAGCTTCCACGTTATGTATTTAAAAACATAGTACACCTGGTCTCATACTATTTCTTACAACACTTTGCAACTTAAACATAATAATGTCTCTCTTATTCTGAAAGAACGCAAACCATGTTTTCCTTCACACATGAGGTTATAACTGCCATTACTGCTGGCCATATAACAATATTTGAACTAATGTAGTTGCTTGCTCATTTTTTACAGAAAATTCTTCCATTTTCAAACCTCCATTTAAACAGCCTATATACGCGCACCACATCACATCTCCGGTTCCCAGCACGCTCGGTTCAAAGGTCCTTCAGTGCAGACTCCGCTTTGTCTGGTTTTGCAGCACTTATACTCCGCGCAGAAAAAATAACCACAGTATTTACAGGGGATCCATTTACCCCTGCACGGATTATTTTTCATGTTCCAACCTCACTCCATTTCTACAGACTCCAGTTCCCGTATTTTCCTTAAAACCCCAAATAGTCTAGGTAGCCACAGAAGTGATTGTTCCTACCAGTTTCTTTTCATCACTTCTGCAATTGACCAATTGACAACTGATTGATGGTTATCTTTTCACTTCCACAATGAAAGAAATTACCATCACTATAGCTATGTACAGTAAATGCCTCCAGAGTAAATTACATGATTCTAAAATTCTCCTTAGCTCACTTAGTAAAACATCAACACAAAAAGTTTCTTTTTTGCCTCTCTTCCTGTACTGCAGATTTGGCCTTTCCTGTCAGCTTCAGAAAAGAACTTGACAGCTTCTTTAAAAAGAGGAGTATAAAAGAACTTGAATAAGGGATGGCACAGGGCCGGGCTAAGGCTTCCATTCTCTGCAAGTGGCTATTCTTTGCACTGAAAAAAAAATTAGGCATGTGAGCACAGATAAGCCACATAAGAATACCCCAAAGAATATTCCCAGTGACCTTGAGATTTTGCTGCAATTCCGTATCCATTCTCTGCTGGAACAGCTTCATGAATTCTGAACTTCAGAATGACTAACTTATTTCCAGAATGTGCAATTTATTCCTTGTAGGGGGAAAAACACTCCCACAAAATTAGGAGGGAAATGCATTTGTCACTACAAATAAAATAAATTTGTCCTTGCATTTTCGCACTAGTTGAAGTGTATTAAGAAGAATTTGGCTCCATTCCCATAGCTGGTTTTAGTGACGTTGAGATGGAAGAGAGATACAATTCTATCTAAAACCAAACCCCTCTTACTTTCATCAGAATTTTTAGCTCCTGCATGGAAAGATGGTGAAAACTTTTGATTGCTGTAGAATCAAGGGCAGTTTCCAGAGCATTAAATATAGTGCCGAGAAAGACAGAGAATGATTTATTGGGGTTTGTGCCTTCTTGGAGAGCACCTTAAAATGAAAACAAAAATAGACTCATTATTTCTTATTATTTAAGTAAATACTGAAGGAGAAATCTAACTCTGTTTTGGTGTGGCCAAAAGATTTTGTGATGCTATAAAAGCCTGTTTACTTACAGTACAAGACACAACTGCTAGCAGATCCTTCCCAGTTCAAATTACGTCCTTAAGACTTGCATTACTCTCTGCAGGCTGATAAGCTGTATGAGCTTTTGGCACTGCCGGTCACCAGCGTCACTGGCTTTTAAATATAACCTTTCCTGTGTTTTGGCTATAAGCAAACATCAGGACCATCTACTCTTCAAGTCCTCTTCCACTAATTTAGTCAGGAAAGGAGTTTTCTTGTAATTTATATTATACTACCTTGGATGGATGCTTCCTAAAGAGGTGGGTCCATAACAGAGAATACTTTTCTCTGTATCAGACATCGGTCACTCCAGATCTAAACAGGAGGTTATATAGTAGAGCAAACGCTTTTCAAACATTCTTTTAAGTTATTTTTCCCCCTCTGAATCTATCAGCAAGATTACTTCTGGGTGTCTCTACCCTGTGTTAGTATCCAAAGGAGATGGGCAAAAAAGAATCAGAAGAGCTCTGATTGAAAAAGCTACCCTCCAACAAAAGACTAAAGCCCACCTAAAAGACGACTAACCATAGTCTGCGCTTACCTGTTACTGAAAAGGCTTCTGAGAGTAAATAATCTTTTATTATTAGGCGGAAAGAAAGGTATAAGAAAATACAGAAGGTAATGCATCTCAGTTGTTTTACAACTACTAGAGTACTAGTAAGGAAATTACTGATGTAAAATTCATATTGTTCATCTCGTTCGTTGTTGTTACTTTTTCAAAGAATTCTGTGCCCACGTACCAATATCCAGTGAGAAACAGCTGGCATTAAATCAGTAAATTGCGGAGTTAGTGTACTGCTGTGCTAACTAGATGGAAGGAGGATCGCTGCTAATAATGTATATAAATATGATTTGAAAAGGGACAACACAGAATAAAAAGGAAATACGGTGAGGGTCATCTTTAATTGATTTAAAACTGCATTTTAAACAATTAACCACAATTGTAATACAAATTTGTGCTGGGAAGAACTGTAACTAAAATCAGCTACAACTGTCTTAAAATACACTTTGTCAGATTAATAATTCTTTCTAGGAAACGTCTTTGTCCACATAGAAATATTCAAGAATAAATTTCTAACAGGAATGTTTCCTAGACCAATTATCTTTCTAGAGGCTGAGAAAAGGCTCTGGTAATCATTTAGAGGATGAAACTCCCAAATATTTACTTGTATTATTTATTGAGTAATTTAAAATATGAAATTACATGTTAATAGCTTTGACATAATATAGCATTCTTGCTTCCCAGCCAGAAAACAGTTTAATGATGCAAGAAAGGAAAGATACAACTGATTTTCACACAAGAAAACTTTAAACCGGAGGCTTTCAAAGCTGTTCTGCACATGTATTTAAGTTCATTTTTTTCTTAACCGAATGATGCTTTGAAAATTTAAACAAGAAAAAATAGACTAGAATTAAGTTTTAACTTTTGCAACTCTGATTTCCAATTCTTTCTAACAGACGGACTCATTTCAAGCCATCTTTGCATCACTACCTGTCAAGATGACAGCTTTCTGTGAGGCATGACATGGGTTACTCACTTGAAGGTGAACGGAAATTTGAAGAGTAACCTTCCAATCCTATTATGTCATAACTGCTTCCCGGGAGAGGTGAAGGAGACAGCAGGGACCACCTATATAAAACCACCTCTTGTTTCATTCCCTTGTCTCTGGGTGCAGGCTTTTAAGCATTTGTATAATATAGGATCTCTGCCTTTTTGTTGCCAAGCATTCACAGTAAGTACTCCACAGTATAACAAGGTTTGAATAGAAGCCAGAAAACCATCTATCACCTCTGTTTTCTTTTAGGATGTTTCATTGGGTTCCATGACTGATGTAAAACATATACGTGTCCTATAAAACACCTAATCTGTGTATAAAACCTAAATACATAACGTTTGGGTGTTAAATTCGAAAAAAGAAAAAAGAAAAAAAAAAAGCTTTATTAGGCCAAAATATAGGTTGGGGTTCGTTTCGACAATTCAAGGTTCTGGTCACTTCCGAGACAGCAGCTGCTTGTGAAGAGAAGTGCGGCAGGAATAGCAAATACTTGAACTGCGTCTTTGTGGAGTAACTCCTACGATGACTGCTCCTGGAAGTATACCAGCAAACTATTTCATGTCAAACGGATAACTAAACCAGAACAAAGCTTTCCATAAAGGATCTAAACCAAAAAGAATCTTTGAGAAGCCAAGGCATTGCTCTCCGCAAATGCTAAGGATTTTGTTATAAACATTATTATAAAAGATTCTATCAATCTAAATAAACCCCTTTACTAACACTCATCAATATGATTTTTGAATGTTTTATAGGCATCAACTCAACCAATATGATACAGACTAACGGAAAGATTTTCTATATCACCTCCTAGAAAGCCGATGAAGTTCAGACAGTAGTCATAGCTCTTATTTTAATATGAACTAATTTTTAATCATACTGAAGCACTTGGAAATGAATATACCCTTGAACTCTCTTCTCCATGTCACCATCTCCATCAAACCAAGTGCGTTTATTCTGCTCCTCTTCTGTGCTATGTTTGAGAGCATGAACAAGGAGAGCGTGTGTAGCCAGGACTTACCAGTGACACCTGTCAATAAAGAGAGGGAACATCTTCAGGACTGCTGCAGCTTGTCTGAAAATTTAACAATCTATGGGTTTTGCTGCTTTCAGGGGATGCAGTGCTGTTGCTGTTTAACACGATAGTCCCTATTGGGTCTCATGACTTAATATAGGTTCTTAAAGACTGACATAGTCTTTGCTGCACAGATGATAAAGTCAAGGACTGCTTAGATAGTGAGAGGATATGAGTTAAAGGCATTGATAGCTAAGATGTTGAGACATGGGTTAGAGGAGGGGACAGAAATATTTATAACTGCCACTCATTCAAAATTCCTTCTGAACGTGAGTTCAGAATATGCCATTATCGCCCTATAGAAGAACAACAGTCTTTGGGACCAGCAACCCTCAATGCTTCATTTCTGAATGCAATCTATTACCAACAACCACCAGAAAAGACAGAAGGATGCGAGTGCTGACACTGCACCCTGCAAAGGAGACCACGAGGTACCAAGCACTGAACAGCAACAATCTGAACACTGAGCCTGGCCTGGACACTTTGGTGTTTTGGTTCTGGAAGCCACCTATTAAAAAAACCCCAACAACCAAGAAGGAGACCACATGTTTTCAGAGTCTCAGAACGCACCTTTAAATGAGGAACAGGACTTCTCTGATGTACCAAAGGAGGAGGAACATAAATGTACAGAAGCAGAAAACCTGAGCACTTTCCTCCTAACCTCTGAAGCTCCAAAGCAAGCTCCCGTCAGCTTTGAGTCTGAGGACATGCACGTCGAGGAGGAGCATAACCACAGCAACATATCAAAGAGGACAGAACAATGCAGGGAGCCAGAGCAATTGAACATTTTGCCTGTGGAAGCAGTCTATGAAACAGAGCAGCAAGGACAAAAGCAGGGGAGTTCTGCGTTGGAGGAAACATTCTGCAAAGAGAAGCGGCATTCCCATTGTGTACCGCATAGAGAAGCACAGCAACGTACGCAACCTGAATACCTGGATGTAACCAGCTGCCAGTCCCAAGACATAACTTTTCAAAAAGGACAAAAATGAAAAGGACAAGACGACATGAACTCTGAATTTCTCAAAAAGAAGGGTTTTGAAGAGGTGCCAAATGCAGAGAAGCATCAGCCAGTAGAGGCACAACATCGCCCTGTGTGAGCCCTGAGAAGTTAAAGAACAGAAAGAAGGTCCCATCTGTGAAAAAGCAGACGACTCACAGGATAGAGTCACTTGCAGCTTTGGAAGAAGAAATAAGAATTAGTAAGTATTTCTGCTGAAATACAAATTATTTGAAAAATCACACAAGAACAACGTTGAGCGCATGGAAAGTAAAATAAATTGCAACCAATAATTCCACCATATTACACCATGTGATTCTATGCTTTCCTTAAGCAAGAAGACCCAGTATTAACAAATCCGTACTGCAGGCTTTAGGCGGGGATGTGTTTCTGCTCTGGATAATTAAAATGGCTTGTCTGAAATTAAGTGCATAAAAAAGTGAACTAATTTTACCGAGCAACTGTGAATCCCATTGCTCTCAATTGAAAGTGTATATGCAATTTAAAACCTAAAATTAGACACTTTAATCCATATTTAAGAACCAAAATAAGCAGCATGGGGTCTGAGGAAATCAAGGTCTAAAAACAGTCAATATTATTTATAAACACATTCCACAGGGATGAAGAAGAGCAGTAATATGCTAACATTGCTGAATGCTGAAACGGAGACCTGAGGCTTGATCCAGCACCTAAGAAATCAGAGGCTTTGTCACACACAAACACATAGCGAAGGAGGTCTACTGTGCACTCTCTGCCCTTTGCTTTAGAGTGAAGGAACGGCAAAAGGACAGCAGAACGCAGGTATCTGCGATATTTTATCAAAGGGATGAACCATTTCCCCGTAAGTTGTCCTGCGGTAGCTAGAACGCGTGGGTCCCCACAGGGCACACTATCTGTGGGACAGTTACATACATCTGCACATTCCGTAAAGCAAAATGCTAAAGAATATTTTCATTGTGTATTTTGAAGATTAAGTTTTATACTCTTAATGCCGCTTATGGTATAAAAAAGTAAGGTTTGATAGAATGTTATCCCAGCCATCCGACAGGTGCTAAAAACGACGTAAAGAAAAGGCGATGTGTGCTTTTATAAAAAATAGCAGTCTGTCATAAAACTGCCGTAACCTTTTGTCTCCTAACAATATATATTACTAACTGAATTACTGAATAACCTGATGCACAGTTTCCTTTACACAGCTGAAGTAATTCACACAGCTTGGTTCACAAAACAAAACAAAACAAAAGATGGAGCATATTTTTTTTATTTTCACATGCTTGGCATTGAGCACAAGCTCATTTGATTTTTTTGTGAGTATTTTGCATTCTTGGAGTACACCACAGCGGCTACAATATATGACGTAAATGTATCATACGATATGTTTATTATAGCCATTTCTCTGTAGCTGCTACAAGGGAATCCCTTTGAGGCTAGATAAAAGTTTGCCAAAAATAATATTCAAATATCCTTTTAATCAAAACAAGATAAAGAGGAGATTAGTGCCACCAGTGTCAACACCACCACTTCCAAAACATATGCTCAAATAAAACATGAAAGCTTCAGGGGATTGGTTTTGCAAGCTTCAGTAGCTTACGCTTCCTCTCTTCCAACTCTATGTATTATTAAAATGCATCAGCTGATGATGTGTGTTAATGACAAGCTCCATCCTCAAAGGGCTCTAACTCATTAAAGGGGCCTATTAACCTGTAATTCTCAAAATTTAAAACAAAATATTTATTTAGATTATAAATTATGAATTTTATTTCAATATAGAAGCATAGATCCTTTTAATGTCACTTAAAATAGCACAGTGCAAGAAGTATATCCCAAGAAAAAAACCCACATAAATATCTAGGAAAATTTAATTCCCAACTAAACCTAACAGCATGGGGGCTTTTTCTCCATCAAATATCCATTTTTCATGACTATTGTAGCTGGTTAAAATTGAATTTTTTCTTTAATTCTAAATCTTGCTGTTCTTTTTCCCCCCAGATTGAATAACAATTATAGATTGTATTTTTTGTCTTTTACTTACAATGTGCTTAACTTTCAGATTCTTGAAGAGAATGTAGGACATTCATTTGTCATCAAAATTATGCCCACTGAATTTTTATTTAAAATATACAAATTTCCATTCCTCCTCTGCTTTGGCAAAATTTCATCTGTACAAAATCTGAGGATTGAATCTAAAAAATCTTAATAAGAAAAGCATGGTTTCTGGTTTAATGTGGGAAAGCAAACTGACAAGGGTAAGAGACATTAATTCAACTCGGTGCTTGGTGAAGCTCCTGGGAGCTGACTTACGGAGCATACCTTGCCTATCGGCAATAGAACGTTTTCGCAAAAGTGCCAGTTCAGTTCAAAACATGCATTTTCCTCTCCAATGGTTTTATGGTATGGATTTGGCCACCAAAGGCTGTAGACAAAAATGAAAGAAACACTTACATATGGAGAGCATTTGGGCATGTAAGCATCCTTAAAATTCATAGTTAACTGCTTGGACCAGGAGTGCATAGTGGTTGGGTATCGTGTCTTCTGCAGCTGTGAAGTCCTAAATATTGCATTGCTTCCTTGGGGAATTCAACTGCGACCTCGGGGAGGCCCCCACGGCGTGCTCCACGCTGCCCACCGCCCGGCAGCAGCCAGGGACTGCACCGAGCTATTAGCTTAGAAGAAGAGGAAGAAGTTATCATTTACACAAATCCCCACCAGAGCAAACAAATGAAAAATACAGGTATAACTTAAGCCCAGAGGTCTTTCTGAACGTTTTCCCTGGGACAAAACTGCCGTTTCCTTTCGGGTCATTTTATCCGATGGAGCACCTGATCAAGCCATCACACTGCACTTAGTCGCTACTCCACATCTGTCATCGCCATTTTTACCCCACAGACCCACACCGGCATAGCGCGACTGCGGTGGCGCAGGGAAGGGCCACGGCTGGGGCTCTGCCAGGCTGCTGCAGAGCCGCCTTCAGGGACCGGCCCCGGTAACGGGAGCCAATACCGCCAAGCTGAAGCCGTGAGCATCAGCCACCCCGGTTCCTCTGACACTCCTGGCAGATGCAGTGATGAAACCGGCTTATTGAAGAACAACACAACCATGTGAAAGCAAAACTAGAATATTACAGAAATTTTAAAAACCAAAAGTTCTGTTTCTAGGCTAGCCACATTCCTCTGTGCAAAAAAGAGATCAGTTCCAATGGCTTTTATCTGCACAAACACTGGCACGGGGTATGATTCTTTCTTGAAGGTTTGGAAATATTATCTTTTCACTATTTGGTAGTCATGCCCATAAAACTCACTTGTACCAAAGTATGAAACGGGCTCCAGTAAGGCTCTCCCAGCCAGGAATTACCCATGATTAAGGTAATTACAAGGGGAGACTAAGTTCATACTAAACTCCCTGACATATTATGCCAAGAAAGTAACTGAAAAGCTCTTGTTTACTTATATTCTATTCTTTTCAAGCTTGTTTTTCATATCACCCACATCAGTATAAAATACCACTATTAGAAAAAGCTCAAAGCACAAGGCTGTCTTTCGCAGAGTACAGTTAAAGTAAACCAGATGTACCTCTGGAGCTGCTGCTACAAGGGCAGAATCAAACTACACAGTTTATGGAAGGTGGAAAAGGTACTTTGCTGCAAAGCAGTGCAACAATGAACCTGTATATCAATGTCAACAAATTACTTAAACTCATAGCATACTTGACAATTTATTGAGAGCCACGTATTACAAATTTAACGATTTATTGCGCAACATCCCTGAGTTCTAGTTCATCTTCCCGTGGTTAAATAAGTTTTCTTCCTATAGTGAACACACAAAGCTCAAAGTTACTTGTTTGTAGGATAAGATTTTACTAAGATATTTACAAAATCATAGCAGATTGTTCATTACTAAAATGTCCGTGAAACTGCCTGTGAAATCCAGTAAGTCTGGCTAAGCAGCAGCAGAGGCTAAAACCCACCTTATATCAGGCAAACAGATCACGTGTGTACATAACGGGACAGACTTAAACAGTTTCCAGACGCTGTGCTCCACAATTATTCTTCAGCCCATATTTACTACACAGAAGATGGTATCTTAAATGTAAATAGTAGGTACTGCTTGGGTTTGGGGCAGAGTTAATGTTTATTATTTGCACAGGACAAACAGTCTCATTCTTCCCGTGTGATGCTCCCAAGAGAAGACTGAAGACCCTTGATTTTCCTCTCAAGTACTGAGAAACCGGCTGGAAACCAGGCCAACCACCTTCACCAGAGATTTTTGATTTAATCATGCTACTGATGCATCGCAGTTATAGCGTGTATTTATGCCGCACACCAAACGCTGTCAACTTTTCAGCTCTTGGGTGAGGTTAAGTTAGCAACTTGTCCTGGAGAAGTAAACTTTTGCCCTCATGGTGGCAGAGAGAAACTAGAAAATCCACTGAATTCCATTGGTTCAGAATTTAAAAGGCAAATAAAAAGAAATATTGTTGTGAAAAATGGATATTGTTATTAAGTGAGATTATAATTCTGAGAAGCAGAAAGAACTTTTTCAAGTTTTTCACCTTGTGCTGGCAGCACCACCAACTTTTATAAACAGAAGATATATAGACGGTATGATTATTAAAGCAGATATTCCCCCCTCCCAGTGTAAATGTATGATTAGAAAGGAATTGCTCTTATATAAATTTTCCTGGAGAAAGTTAATCACTTGCAAAAAAATATTTAATCTAAAAACAGATTTGCTTTTTGCAGAAATCTAATATTTATTGTGAAAAAAGTTTAGAAAAATATTTTCATATCCTAACTGGAGTTAAACAATCTTATCTAGGATTTAGTTTTATAGTCAGCCTTACTTTCCTTATTTAAAGTGTGCGCCAGTGTGGAAGCTCAAACAAAACATTTCTTTTTCAATACTTTCTAGTACTTTCAGTGCTTGCAATTTTTAATTACAAAATTTGCAGAAGTTCTTTCATCAATTAATTCACAGCAGATGTACAATAAATCTAATTCATAAAAATGACTACTCAGCTAAGTAGCGTGTCAGGGTTTTTTAAATTTTTATTAGTTATCCATGACCTAAATTGTGTTATGCTGGTGTGCACAGTTTGAAAGAGAAAAACTGCATAGATACATGACAGACTTGAGAAACCATACAATCCATCACTTGCTTATATCTTTATAAACTTATTTAGTCTCCAAGATAATAAAAAAGGACTTTGTTTTCTATTTATAGTTGTGCTGTTATCAAATGTCAAAAGCTATAGTTGGATAATAAGACTTTTCTTCATTTAGTAGAAATATAAAAAAGTATGCTTGGATATTCTAACATTAAAGAACAGTTGGAGATTACTTCCTAAAAGTTATAGAGTTTTATTACTCTACTGCAATGTCAATCACTAGCAAAATCACTACAAACCTAATACTAAAATTATGGCTACTACAGTTACACGCATCTCTCATACACGTCATCTAGCCGTTTCAAAGCACTTTGCAAAAAATAATGGACTTAAGTTTAACATAACACCGGTTATAGGAAAGTTTCATTTTAACAGTCTCAAAATGAGGCAAAAGAAGTTTGTCCCAGGTCAAACAACACCAGGGAGCAGAATCCAGGCACCTTAACTCTCCATCTTTTGCTTTCATTTATGAGTCTATAGTATTTTATTGGGAAACGTATTTAAAAACAAGGTGTGTCCTACAGCAATGGTATTAAGACTGCAAAGTTCAAGAGGTAGCATACGGCCCTGAATTATATGCGCCACCTGCAAAACCTCCTTGATTCCCAAACTAAAGTCTTGCCCAACTCTGGTTATTGCAAGCTAAAATTGAGATGCAATCCTAAAATGCAGTCCTAAAATTATTGCAAGCTAAAACTGAGATGCAATCCTAAAATTGAGATGCAATCCCTGTGGCCAAAATTAAGAGATTTACCAGGAGAAAACAGCGTTTCAGCTACTTGGGCAAGACATCTTGTATTTACTCTGTTTTTAGAAATCAGTATTCCTCAGTCTGAGCTGTTAAAAACTATTCTGAAGAACTGAAAGAACCCAAACATTTCCTTCATGTCAAAAGGCAACAAGAGGCCTTCTATCCCTAGCAATTAAAAAATGGAAGTGCGTGTCCCGCTATGAGTTTTAATTACTCTATGGGGGGCAATTGACCTTTTTCTAGGCAGTTGAGGGGCAACTTATGAAGGACCCATTTCCCATGAAACCAGCCTCCAAAGATTTCATCAGACAAAATGATAATGAGCTATTCCAGTTGAAATGAGCTGATTAGTTTTTCCCCCCAGCTGCTGTTCAATTAATGAACCACTTTTAAAAATTTTGAAATGAAGTTCATGAATCATCTATTTTTATTTTCTTTAATTGAAAACTGATAAATGAATTCAGCTTCTCGGTGACACAAACAAAAATAGTTTGAATTTCAGATCCTGAAGAAGTGTTAGCAATTTGAAAAAAAAAAAAAAGCAATTTTAAACACAGTGTGAATATTTAGCAGCAAATATTCCTAAAGAACTGTTAAAATACAGATGATTGAAGTAGCAGCCAAAAAAAGGGATGCAAATGACTCTTAAATGAAAGGTTATAGAGCACGAGAGGTGTTTAATCCAAATAACAAACTGTTGTTGTCAATGAAAGATCTGATACAAACCGATTTAGACGATACAGAAAAATGAACACACAATTTGACAGCTACCCTGGATTTACAGAATCATGGGATTAAATGCTTTCCACTTATTCAAAGAGGATTAGTCAGGATACATTTATTTATTTAAAGCAGATCTTTTGCAGAACTAAAGAGTTTACAAATGATACGGAGTGATGGAAAATAGAAAATCCGTATCAGCTTTAGCTTCTATCATTCAGCCACAGATGTGAAACTGCTTACTATCAAATACGCAATAGAGTGCATTAGCAAAATAATAATAATATTAATAAATTTGGTGTAGCCTTAAACTATTTAGTCAAGGAAAGAGAACATTAAAATACTTGCATGGGCCATTTGCAGCGAACGCTAATAAAAACTGAACATACTAATGAAACATCCACAACTAGAGCTGATCCTTGAAAACCAGGTGTAAGCAGGGATAATGCTGGCGGAACTGCTATAGCTACAGGCAGTATGAGAAGGAAGATATTAGGCAGATGAGACTGGAAAGCAGGATTCCTGCACGCGAGTCCAGGAACTGCTGAAGACTCACTACAGGGCACTGATTAAGTCACTTCATTTTTCAGCTCCCATCTCTGCTAAGTAGAGAAGATTTCTACCTTGTAAAGCACTGAAGTTTTAATTAAATGTCTGGTAAGTGATTTAGTCTTATAGCAAAAGCTCCGCCTCATAAGCAAAATAATGACAGCTATCTGCCAATCGAGCTGGCCCTGCCCAGTCAAAACTGTTACGTACTGTAGAAGGGGATAAAGTCCCTGTAGTGCACATAAAAAATATGCTGGGGAAGGCAGTCTGGGTTACTCCTGTATCGGGCAAAAGCAAACCCATTCGTGGGATTGCTTTTGCTCAGGGACCTGGGTGCACTTGGTGGGTGATGCGAAAGGATGGGGAAGTCCAATGAGTACCTCAAGGGAATTTGATTTTGGGTGAAAACAGCTAATTAACTGAATTGTACAATGTTAATTGCTATATAATACTGTATGTCATCATTTCTATGGTTGCTATATGCCATATCAACAGTATTACAGTAAACATCACCCAGATTACTGAAGAATGAACTTTGAGGAAACTGAGCAAAGCGCAGCGGTGACGGAACCAGAACTGGCTTCAGCATGCAACAGTCCAACACTGCACACCATCTCTCCTGCCCTGAAAGACTGTTATGACAGATGGAGCCCAAAGACATGGACTAAATGAACTCAACGAACATTTGAGAGGGATGGCCCATAGACCAAGGGAATGATGTCTATGTGTATATATCAAAAGATTGGAAAAGTGGTGGTGATTAATTGGAATGCATTGGAAAGTGTAAGACCTGGGCATGACGTATATGGTATAGAATAAGGGGTGGATACTGCCCTGGTTTTGGCTGGGATAGAGTTAATGTTCTTCCCAGTAGCTGGCACAGTGCTGTGTTTTGGGTTTAGGATGGGAATAATGTCGATAACACCCTGATGTTTCAGTTGTTGCTGAGCAGTGCTTACACCGGTCAAGGGCTTTCCAGCTCCCCATGCCCTGCCCGGTGCACAAGGAGCTGGGAGGGGGCACAGCCGGGGGGGCTGACCCAGACCGGCCCAAGGGCTATTCCATACCCTATGGCATCATGCCCAGTATAGGAACTGGGGTGAGATTGCTGCTCGGGGTGGGCTGGGCATCGGTTGGCGGGTGGTGAGCAACTACATTGTGCATCACTTGCTTTGTATAATATTATTATTATTACTACTACAACTACTACTACTATTTATTTTATTTCAATTATTAAACTGTTCTTATCTCAACCCATGGGTTTTCTCACTTTTACTCTTCCGATTCTCTCCCCCATCCTACCGGGGAGGGGGGAGTGAGCGAGTAGCTGGGTGGTGCTTAGTTGCTGGCTGGGGTTAAACCACGACAGGTTTTTTAGGGTTTTTTGGCAAGAAAATCTGATACTAAGTATTAGAGGCCAAGTGAGTGAGAAACGCCCCTGAATTTGAAATTAAATGGAAAATAAACAATGAAGTGTAACTGGGTCACTGAAGTAGTTGCAGATTCACAGTCGAAATTTGCATGGTAACTATCAGTTTCTGCATTCAATATATTTAACATCACTTTATTGTCATCCCTATATTGCTGTGCTTCTAGCACTCCCACTCCCACTCCAAGAATTAAATCACCTTCCTGAATATCAGTTCCAATTATAGCAGCAAAGAGGTTGCACAACTGCAGCTCATAACAGCCTTTGGCTAACCGGGTAACCTCTCTTCCCTTCAGAACGTCCACGATCAGTGTGCCTGTTTCCCTACCAAACCCCAAATCTGCAAGAACTGCCTGAAGAATCAAGAAGAGACAAAAGGAAGTAGCTACCGCACCTACTGTCTACTCTTTGCACATGACTGGTACCTCAGACACCCCCTTGAAAACAGCAGTATGAGCCTTTTGAACTAAAATTAAAACTGATCAATGTGAGAGCCCTCACTAAGTGAGCTATATGCAGTATTACCTGCGTGATGAACCTGCCTTAATTTGCATCACATGAAATGATCCAGATAATGACAGTGACCCCTGTGCCTGTTCACTTCATTTCCCCAAACTGCTGGGCCCATCGTTAATCAAGGCAAGATAAGATAAGAGACGGCTATGAATTAATCCTCTTTTCAAATATCAAATCCAAAAAAGGTGTCTCAATTAAGACAAATTAATTGAAATTCAGCATTCTAGCAATAAGTTAATACAGATTTTGTGTCCACTTCAGGGTACAATAATGAGTTCATAAATGAACTCACCAACACTTTCTTACTGATGGGGATGTTAAGGCAAAAGCTGTAAAACTCGCCCAAATCCATTACTTCAACCATTTTCCGCAAATTTGAAAAAGCAGATATGGGTGAACCTATAGATTCATTTAAATGTTGACCCTAACTTCCTGATTAGATGTAAACAAACAAGACTTGCCAATGTAGCCACTGTTTTCGGGCAATGATTGCCTCATTAAGATCACTCTGAATTTTCTATCACTGAAGCAGACCTGTGAACTCAGTCCAATCCTGAGGACTCTTATAATAAATCCTAAAGAATTTTTATACACGTATTTAGAGGACTTGTATATTTATTTATATAATATCTGTGTATATATAAATTACTTTCTCATAATGTACGCCAGATAAAGAGAGAGAAGCAGCAGCATCGACAGCAACAATAGGAAACAGAAACCGAAACGGCGAGGAAGTAATCCATTTTGACATGCCTATCCCTTATTGTTTCATAGCTCAACTCTTACCGAAACTGCGAATTCAAGTCCTTTGAGCTGCCTGTGGTAGACAACGCTTCATCGTAGCGCTAAGCGCCTACAGGTCACCAGCGAAACACCAACCACTGAAAAGCAGCAGTGAAGTGCTTCAAAAAAGAACAGGTAGCTCCGTACACTTGCAAAGCTCCTCTTGTGAGGATGCATCCTATGCCAGCAAACAAATGCTGCTTCTATTCCTCTTTCTAAAGCTCAGTACACTCACAAAGCGCCAAATATTCTAAATAATACACATCCAAGATGCATGTATCCTACTTACACTCTTGACTGGTAAAAATGTTATAAGGAATCGTCAGCCCTTATGATTAAGTGGTCAAGTGCTTCATTTGGTGAACAGCTCTCCCGTTTCTCCTCCAAATATTCATAACTGCGACCAATCCTGCAGACATTCTGGCTGCACAGGTTATAACTAAGAATCCACCCTCTGATTCCAGAGCAAGTTCAGAATACAGCAAGCCACTGTCACCCGTTGAATATACGCATATCTAATTCTGCCAACGTATTACAAATTTCACAATCTGAAAATTGTTACTTGTGACACAATGATGTAACGTAGAAACCCCTTTCAGTCTTTCATTTTCTGGGTCAACTCCAGCTGCCATTGCAGGCATCATTCTCCCAGACTTCTCTGAAGGCTCTGATTCTTTTGGATATGAGATACTGCTACCAATTTGAGAGAGGCATAAATGGACCTCTGGAGTCTCTGTCCGTGTCTCCATAACACATGGAAGTCATGAAGTCAATACAACTAGAAGCACTGTGTAAAATTCCAGGATGAAGGCTATGACAGACAAGCATGCTTTTCTGCCCCAGTCAAACTTCCAGATTTTGCCTGGGAATTTTTATTCTTATTGCTTCCAACACAGCTGTTCTTCACTGAAGCCATTCTAATCTGCTCTTTCATTCTCCTTGACCACTTCTTGCTTCCCCTGTCTCACTTTTATTGACTACTCTTGGCTTATCCTGTATTCCCTCTCTTGTTCGAGTCATTCACTCCGATTTACAATTCACCACTTCTCCCTACTTTCTCTTTACCCAGCTAACTCAAGTCTTCACATTTTTATTGCTGATTTCCTTTAGCTGCCACTCACGGAACTCCATAATCAGTTATGAGAAAACATTGATTTCAGCTGAGCTCAATATCAGTGTTCTTATCAATATCTATCTTGTTTAACACAAGATCAATTTTCCACCTCAAGGGGAAAACAGATCTAAATGTTCACCCAACCATGCAAATATTATATGTATTTCATTTGAACTATCTGGAAGCCTCATCACATTGTGGCAATGGATGTTATGGACTTAAATTATAAAAGCAGACACATTAAAATAATTCATATTCAAAGGGGACGTGAGTTAAAAGTACAAGAAACAAATTGTCACCCATAACCAGATGAGGGTTCTCCTCTTTCCCGCAGGGTGCACGTTGGAGTTTTTCCAGCTGGATGTTAAGCGAGAGCCCAGCGAGCAAGTCGTATTTCTTACCAGCAATTATCTGATCAAAACTGACACACAAGATGGAGTTTTGAAACTGAAGAACTCGGTACGTACAGTGACAGAAAGCAGTATTAAGTTGGCTAATCAGCTGATTTCTCTCTTCCCACATCAAAAAGAAATAAAAACGCCTCTTTACATATTCTCTGGTGAAAGTAAAGAAAACCCTCCAAACTTTTTCAACACGAAGACATCTTCAAATCTTTAACACAATGGAGCAGCTGCTACTGAGTTTCCTTGATGGGTATATTCTGTCATTAGGGAAATCAGAGGCCCTGCTAAATACCTTTTTTGTTTGGTTGTTTGTCAGCTCAAATACTGATTAGGTTCTCTGACAACCACTTTGTTTGCAAAAATGCAGAGGGAAAAACCTTCAGTTGCAACTTGCATTCTGTAGAATCTGCAGATACACTCAGAGGTATTTTGTTAAACTCATTTACAGTAGGAGATTTTAATATTATTTTAAAAAGGCAATGTAAAAAAGCCCAACTTTGATGATTCTTTCAGTGCTGCTATGCAAAAATGATATTAAATCTTTAAAATACTAAATCTAAAGTAAATAGCAAGTCTGCAATTTTTACTCAGGAAATACTAACTTTGCAATTAAAGTATATTTTGAGTAAAACAGTACTGAGTTCTGAAACTAAACATAGTATTGAAAAAGGATGAGTCAGAGTATGAGCTATTTGACAAAAGAAACTTCAACAAAGGGGAGTTTGTGACAGAAGGGTAAGGGCCCTTTTTTATCTTACCACAGCCTTGGATATAAATCAGAGCTGACCGGAACAATAGTATTTACATGGCAAGCTGTGAAAGCCTAAAGAGAGATTTCTCTACCTTCATCTGGAAAAACCCACATCCAAACACACCATCTGCCATGGCCTGCCCAAAGCCAGTGTATCGTTGAGTACTGTGGACATCCACAGGCACAACCAGCATGCAATTATCTCGTACCTTGCTATACTGATATTCAGTCAGCAGAGAGTGGGATGTGTGTGCAGACATATTATGCATGCTTGCACACAGTCACATCCTAAACTATTATTTTAAACTGCAATCCCAGTAATAAGCTGGCTTCACATTATGAAATATATACATTTTACTGAAAAATCCTAGTTATACTTTATGGTCATAATAGGAAATATGTTAAATTATCTAGACAACATTGTTTTTATTTAACTAAGAATAGATTCTACATAGCATTATAAATACTAAATATGCTCTGAATGAAATTTTGAAATTTCTAATGGCTGAACTCCAACAGCGGCTGCAGCTTGTTAGAACTTTTGACAATATATGAAAATTTGCCTCTGGAAAGACAAGAAGGAGAGAATATGTATTTAAGGCTGAAAAACCCTCTTATTTACTTAATTTATGTGTTATTCTGTATCAGTCAGTGATCATAAATATACATCTATACGGTCTCTCCCTCAGCAGGGGAGAGAGGGTGAATAACAGCATTGCTATTATGACTTCTCATGGAAGAAATGTGGTTTACAAACTTCACTAGAGAAAGCGTTCAAGCATGTTTTAAAAGAGGGGCTCTAAAGTGGAAAGATGGCAGGCTACTAGCTGAAGTTGCATAGAACAAGGCTCTGCAGTCAGAAGGAGCTGTATTCGCCATTTTTCATGCAACAGAAAAAACAGAGATGAGGGAACAGAAAACAAAAAGAAAAAAGAGCTGCTAGAAGAGCTCAGTTGTTCAGGACCTTGAAACCAAAAAGTTATTGACAGAAGGTAAGTGGAAGACTGCAAACATGGTTGAAGACAGTGTGGACATCATTAATACAAAGGGAAGAGTGAAGGAATGTAATGGCATCTTGGTTAGATTGATGGGGGAGAATCAGGTAGAAACAGTCTGTAATGTGCAATAAAATATGATTAAAAAAAGATGAGAAACTTCCATAACTGGCTCAAACTAGCCCTGTAGTTTTAAAATAAGTATAGGAATGGTTTCCAAAGCATCTCTTCCTGATCATATGGATCAGTTGAGTTGCATTATAGGCTCTTCCCAAGTGGAGTTCATCCATAAACCTCCTCTGTTCCTCTTGGAGGACAACGTTGAGACCTCTACGCTGATTTAATGTATCACAGATGCAACGTATATCCAGGTTTTGGAGATGAAAACAAACGCTTAACCATTTTTGCCACCCAGTTTCTCCTTCAAAACCTACAGTTGTGATCTTATTTTTCAAGATTTATCTTCAATGTTTGTGAGAAGTACCAGAACTACATTACCTAGAAAACTGCATCTTGCATTTATCCACAGCAGTAAAACCCGGGTGGCAGCATTTACATATTTTCTTTTCAAAGGGCTCAGTCTTGACCTAAGAGTAGGATATTGTCTTTGTCAGGTCAATATTTGACCTGTTTGTTAATCTCGGCAGGAGTCCACAGCAGTGGCCATTGTGAGGGTGATTTCAGATGCAAACATCTGTCTGGTTTACACTAAAATAGTGCCAGGAAGAGAGATTCATTTCACAGTGAGTACGGACTGATTTTTTTGGGTAGTCAGAACAATAACGTACAAACAAAGAAGCAAAATTTTTTAGGAGTTTTTTTTTTCTGATTCCATTCAGCAGACAATATACGTGTTGTATGGAGAGCTTGACAAAACACAAAACAAATAATCTATCTGCACTCCTTACATTACCTCTGTTTGAAGAATTACACATTCAGTAAAAGTGTTGAAAAACAGCTAAAGATGTCAAAAACATTTACAGGCTAAACAGATCCCAGCTCAGATAACTCCATTTCAAGTAATCTAAATTCAGCCCCATTATCACTTAAGTGAGCATTACGGCTGTTAGCAAACCCTACACAAATATTCAGATTTTTGTTTTTCCTGTCATGCTGAAGGTTATCTCCCCAGTTGCTCTGAAAAATCAGGTGACAACCATTTCCCATGATGCTTTAAGGGCTGTCAAACTGTCCATCAAGCTGTCACCTGACCAATCGTTCCCATGGTTCTTTTAGACTTCTAGTATGATAAATTGAAAGGCACTATTATCTGCCTGTTGTGAAGAGGAACTGCTTAGGCTTTGATAAGATATCACTAGTCCCAGGTGAGAGGAGGCTGACAGCACATCAAGACAAGAAAACACATGGAAACAGTGAACACAGGAGCAAAAGGTTTACAAACATCTGTTGTCATTATTTATTACCCCTTTCCTTGGTTTTAGCTCTATCCTTGTTCTACGTCAGTTTGAAAAGAAAGACTTTTCTTCCCAGCCAGTCTTAACTGCTGCTATTTTTAAACCAGTTAGTTGTAGAATGCGAAATATTTAAAATACGAGAGATATCTTTAATAAAAGGTTGCATTACCTACCTTTTCTGATATATGTTGCTTTTACCATCATTATATTTGAAGTTTTATATGATTCTCATGGTGCAATTATGTCATAAGAAAATGAGAAGCCCTGAAAGATATGAAGACTTTTCAAGCTCCACCGTTATTTTGCATAGAATCAATCATAGAAAGGTTTGGGTGGGAAGGGACCTTTAAAGGTCACCTAGTCCAACCCCCTGCCATGAGCAGGGACATCTTCCACTAGATCAGGTTGCTCAGAGCCCCATCCAACCTGGCCTTGAACGTTTCCAGGGATGGGGCATCTCCCACCTCTCTGGGCGACCTGGGCCAGTGTTTCACCACCCTCAGCGTAAAAAATTTCTTCCTTATACCTAGTCTAAATCTCCCCTCTTTTAGTTTAAAGACGCTCCCCCTTGTCCTATTGCAACAGGCCCTGCTAAAAAGTCTGTCCCATCTTTCTTGTAGGCCCCCTTTAGGTACTGAAAGGCCGCAATCAGGTCTCCCCGCAGCCTTCTCCTCTCCAGGCTGAACACCCCCAGCTCTCTCAGCCGGTCCTCACAGCAGAGGTGCTCCAGCCCTCGGATCATTTTTGTGGCCTCCTCTGGCCCCGCTCCAACAGGTCCGTGTCCCTCCTACGCTGAGGACCCCAGAGCTGGATGCAGGGCTCCAGGAGGGTCTCACCAGAGCAGAGTAGGAGGGCAGAATCCCCTCCCTCGCCCTGCTGGCCATTTTTCATTGATACCTTGAGACCAATTCACAGTTTTCTTGCTGATACTTCAGATCTGTCCTTATACAAGTACCCAAAGTTAGCTTAAGATACCTCAGAGCCAAAACAATATCTTGTTATTTATTGTGAGTTGTTAATAAAAAGAAGCTGGTTGCTAACATCACCACCTTGTGTACAAATATTTGTTTGCATGCAGTTTTTAATCATTTTAGGCAGTGCTGTAATTTCATTAGACAGCACTACAGAACATCACTTGCACAAAAGAACATTTAAATAATTTTATCATTAAAAATCTTTTTAATTTGAGCCCTTTGTGTTTGTCTAACTATATTCTTATGCACATCTGAGTTAAGATTAACGGCAAGCTTCCATGCACTGTGGACAACCCCTATTCATTGGAGCAAACAGTCAAAAATCAACAGAACAGGATTTCAACAGTGGTAAATATACTTCCAAAAGTACTAATAAAGGTAAGATTCATAATTAAAGTATGTTCAGCCAATTTCTAAAGCCTCTTTTCCAATTAAAGACTCTTTTGAGAAACCATGGATTGTTATATTTAGAGGGACTTCCAACTTCCTCACATTTTAAACATACACTGGATTTTAAAAGTATAAACTCAGTTCATCCATGGGTACAAAGCACCCCTGGATCAATAAGCATGATGAGCTACTCCCTTCATGAGCCAGGTGAAACAGGTACGGACATGAGGCATATAAATACTAACCAATGAACCCCATAATATCAACCTGATTTAGACAGGATGGTTTCTTCTATCCCTTTCCAGGTAGAAAGTCAGAGTCAGTCAAGTGTGGTAGCCAGAGAGGAAAAACAAGAATTAAATAACAGGGCAGTTTCCCACTCTCAAATGAAAAATTCTACAGGAAAACATTAGCCTTACCGAGCTAAAATATTCTCGCAGTTACTGCTGACCTGCTAGCACACAAGCGGCGCGCTCTGGGCACTGCTCAAAAAGAAGAGCACACGATCCCTTTCTCCAGGTCATTACAATGGAAAGACATGGGAGCATTGAAGAGAGAGAGACAATATCCACTAAGCATGGTTGAGATGGTGGCTGGCTATTTTGATAATCATGTTATATTAAACCCGTATGTCTTCTGTTTTCTCTAATCTTCAAAGGAAGAAGCACGAGCGCAGAGGAGGGACTTTTCACATACTATCAGGAAAAAATATTTCATATATAGAGACTGGGAGAGAGCAGCTGCACTCTGCATATGAGAAGCTGATAACTGGGCAAAGAGGAGAACGGACGGGGGAAGCAACTGGATGTGACTGGGCAACTGCAGGTAAAAAGGGCAAGGTGCCATCATGCAGGACTCAGCACGTGGACAGAAAGCTTCAGCGTGGTGTAGGGCAATGCTGTGGAGGATTTCAAAGACAGGCAGAACAACTGGATGATCTTAAAAGTGGGTTTACACAGACAGGAAAGACTTCAAGTCAAGTGCTGATACGTCTAGGAAGCTCCACTGAGTAAGAAGCTAAAAGCGAAGTGAACGCACTCCTCACTACAGTATTTTGGTACTACACCCAGTAATGCCGTTAACGTTGATCCTGCAGTAACAGAGGTCTCTGACAGAAGCAGAAAGTCTTCTGCAAAGAGGGCATTTTAAATTACTCAGATAATGTTAAAGTCAGCCTTAAATTGTGGGACCGTAAAATACCATGGCCACTGGAGTTCTACATTTTTCTCCACTGATCATTTAGAGTTTGAAGACAGAAAGCAAACATATGGAATACACTACTCCACAGTCCTTTATATTAATAAATTAATTATGCTTACAGTGAAGAGTTATTAAAGGAGATAATGCACAGTTCTTTCTTAATAGTTTGGTTATACTTTCCTCAGTTTGCTGCTTTCACCTCCTGATAGGGAGTTTTCCCTGCACAGACTGTTAATGAAGAACAGGACTGTGGAAAAGCATCTGATCCTGAGCAGGTCCGCACTAACTGCCTCACCCACTCTGCTGGAGTCTCAGTATTCCAGTTCTGCACCTATTAAAATATGCAGCCCTTTGCAGTAGCCAACACATGCTTAACGAACCATGAAAAAAACATTATCTAATCTCTGTTCTATATTTTATCTCTCCTTTACAAGTTCTGTTAACAAATATAGAAAAAGTGTCACCAACATGATTACAAGTGAAACTGATCTGCTGTTCCAACGACAATAATTGCATTTGCCAGCACTGTTGACATAGCACAAGTTGCCACCTGAGAGCTGCCAGAACAAAGAAAAAGGAAGAGGGAAGTTAAAATAGGAGAGACATGAGCACATGAGGGGGAGAAGGACAAAGAAACCACTGACTGAAATGGTTGAGAAAAGGTTGGCTCAGATCAGCCTGAGAGACGGAAAGTGGCATAGAAGAGACTACCCGATTACAGGAGTGGAGTCGTCTTCAGTTACGGGAAAAGTTCATGGGAAACTTTCTTAGGATTATGTCCTTGTCTACTGTAAGCAGTTATACGACATGTTTCCACTACTGGGAGCCTCACAATATTTGTGTATTTACATTCAGTAGACGCGGGTAAAGGCAGGGCATATTACTACCTATTAAAGGGGAGAGAGATCCAGAGATACAAAGGCTGGAAGTCCAGCTTTACTGGTGTTAAGTTCAGTTGTCTTACATGGGGTTCAGAAGGTCAACCTAAGGAATTTGGGTGCAGTCACACAGGAAGACTCTAACAAATAACTAGATTTCACCAAGAGTTTTCCTAGTCCTCATCTCTGGGTCATTCTGCTTGTACTGAAGGAAGAGGCTG
The DNA here is from genome assembly GCF_047370975.1 of Nipponia nippon. NCBI lineage: Eukaryota > Metazoa > Chordata > Aves > Pelecaniformes > Threskiornithidae > Nipponia > Nipponia nippon. Next base: position 956,577 of record NW_028262391.1, read on the forward strand.
CTCGGCAGTAGAAATATAGAGCTCCCTCATTGCATTGGATATGCTGTGGCTATCACGTGTACCAAAGTATCAGACCTGGATCACCCCCAGGTTTGGGATCCTGTTTCGATGTTGTGCAGTCTAAGACAGTTGAATCCCCTTCTCTTTGGAAGAGAGCGCCCTGCAGCTTACTGCAACCCACAGAGTCTTTACGTAAACCTCCTACGCTGCAGTCCACCACACCTGCCAGGAGGAGACTAAGCATCTCTCAGAAGTTATTTCACAATGGTTTAAGAGGACAGGGGCATAGCTATGACCAAAGGTACAGACAGAAGCACATTATACCATCAGGTAACCTAGGGTGTAAACTTACGGGATATTAGCTGGTCTTTAGTCACTACTTACATTTTCACTTTTATTTTGCAGTAAGTGCAAGGTAGACTGCTTATGTCTCCCTGGACAGTAAACTACCTTGAGTGACCTCATATTTACCATGGACAGTAAGAACATGTAACATGGTCAGACGTCTCAGAGCAGCTGACGCACCCTGATTTGGTATTTTGCACTATTTTTCCAATACCTTATCATGTGAACACATTTTTGCTTCGATAGATCCCTCTGGGTTTACAAAACCTGCTGGAAGCCCATATGTATTAATAGTTTGTACTAACATAGTACAGTATGATGCCAGCCATATCATGGAGGTAGGCCAAAACCTTGCAAAAGAAATGGTAACGTCACTGAAAATATATGAGAATAAGAACTGCCATCCAAAGTAACCTAAAACCCTCAATGTTACTACTTTTGAAAGTCTCTCTCCTTTTGGACCTTGGCCCTGCCTATGTGTACAAGTAACTGAATGGAGGCAAATGTAATAGGACTACTCATGCATAAAGCTAGTCACATGCATTAACGCTGGCAGGAACAAGGACTTTCTTTTCATACTTACACTAGAGGATAGCAAAAGAAATGCTGCTCAAAGAAATCCATCAACTAATTCAAACTCTGAGCTAGCTACTTCAGAACGTAGTACAATGGCCACACTCAATGAGTCCATTGAAGATGTGGAGACGAAGTAAAAACAGGGTGGTTTTTTTGAAGAACATTATGAGATCAATACAGTGCCGTGGATATTAGGAAAAGTCACTTTAATAAAAACGAAATTTCACATAATGTAACAAAACAATTGCTATTTGGAAGGCCCTGAAAAAATTGAACAATGTAATTGGATCTTTCTTAACTTCATTTCCCATCCATTGCAGAAATCATAACAATAAAGTTTTATACATAAGCAACTTTATGAGCTGAAAGAAGAGAATGTGTAATTCCTTTCCATGGACTAAGCCAAAAGAAATGAAGAAAAAAATTGATTCTTCTCTGTTAGCCTCCTGTGTAAAATTTTTCTCCTTATCATCTCATCTAGTCATATCTTTCTGCAGTTTGAATTACCCTCTTTTCCTCAATCTGGTAAGGCAGTGAAAGGATGTTTGTTCTGCTAATTAACTTTATTACCCTGATAACTCCCTGCAGCCTTTGACGAAAACAATTACCGTTCCTCCTTTTTTTTTCCCCACTGGCAAAAAAAAAAAAAAAAAAAAAGAGAGAAAAAAAAAAAAAAAGATGACTATTAATTAGAAACGAGGTCCCGGTCCCTGCCATGTTAGCCTGCCACGTTCTCAGACCCTCGAGCGGGATAGCATTACATTGTCAGTAGTAATTTAGCTCTCATCTGTCTCTGCTAATTATTGTCACATTCATCAAATTCATCAACAAAAGTGCTCTCAGAAGGATTGCATATTTGCAGTTAATACAGCATAAACTGGTATTACCCATCACCACATTTGTGATGATGAGAGGGACACAACTTATTCATCCCTAATTAGAGCAAGCTGGGTAATTAATTATACATTCCGCCTTATTACTTCTGAGTTCCCAGATATTGTTTGTCTAAAAAGGGGGAGAGAGAGGAAGAGAGAGAAGCCTGAAAATGAAAAAAAAAAAAAGGAAAGGGAAAAAAAAAAAGAAGGGGGGAGAGAGAGGAGAGAGAGAGAGAAATGTGTGATGTGTTTTGTCACATGTGCTATGCCATAATTCCCACCTGACAAACTAGCTGAATCAGTAGAAAATTGCAAGTTGTCAGCAGCAGAATAAACTGCTGTAATAGCTGATTAATGATCAACACCTGTGACAGGTGCTATACGGGACTGTAAACTTGGTGTGATTAACAGTCACTGGACGAATAAATATTAGTGACAGTCAGCGGAGAGCGAGTTTGCGTGTTTTAACAAATCTCGCACATTACAGTTATTGATATTTCCAGTGTAGGCACCTTCTTTTTGGTAATTATCTGACAACATTGGAAGAGTGTTTTAAGCCAGTATGTTTGTTTCTCTTCTGTTCATTTATTTCAGAGCTCAAAATTGTGTTTTGACAAGATGACCTAGCGGAGTTCAAAACGGCAGACAAATTTAGAACAGTCACAAATAGTTTGTTCCATGGCCAGCTCATAGCAACACTCCCAAATATTCTTTCAAGGAGCTTAAATATATACATATATAAGCCTACATAAATAAAAACATAAACATTGTATAAATATATGTGTATATTTATATAGACACATTTCCAAAGCCTGTAATTCTAAGAGCCAGCTCAGTTTTATTTCTTACGCCAGTGGTTATGACATATACCTGACTGCTATGGGAAATCGGCATTTCTTTCGTTCCACCACCAAAGGTGCATGGATTTCTTCTGAAGGACAATTTAGATCTCATTAATTTAGATTTACAAAATTCCTGTAATATATAATAATGGGGCATGAAAGTTATCTATTTATGGGATTGCTCTACACTCAGCACAGGAGGATCTAATCAATCCCCAGATACAACTCGAGCTATATCAGGATACTCTTTGGATAGCATAAAACACGTTTTTCATCCTCATGCGTGGCTACAGATACGCTGATTAGGTAAAATACATATTCTTATGCAAAAAGACACGTATTAGAAAGCCTACACATAGCAAGTGAAAAGACATGAACACAGACTCAGAAAAGCCAGTAATTGCCACCAATCCAATGTCATTCTCAAACCCTAAACATGAAGTAATGTCATTGTCATCTTCTAACAAGTCCTTTACCGGGCCAAATAAAAATGAAACAAATCTGAAGTTCATGACTTCAGACTTTCACATGTGCATGTGAAAGAATCTAACAGTTGGTCAGATCTGCCTAACACATTGCTCTGTCCACATGAGAGCTCCTCCCTGCCCGCCAGTTAGAAATGAAATTTAAAAGGGAACCTGCAGGCTGAAAAACTGTGACTCTACCAAAGAGGTTTCAGTATATTCAGCTACAACCTTCTTATCTCAAAGAACATCAGATATGTGATGCATTAAGATTGGTCTGTTAGAAAAATAAAGCTCAATATTTTCTTCTGGATATAAATGTAATTAAACTTCTGGATATAAACGTAATTAAACATATTGTACGTGCAGAGATTTATCTATATCACGTAGCACATCAGAAGACACGGGAAGGAAAAAAAGGCAAAGAAATTACTGCTTCTATCAGTTCCTGGAGAGAGAGAACAATATATATCCTTGTCTACAGCACGAAAAATTCCAGTCATTTGAACATTTAATGGAAAACCCTGACCACATGGAACTGGCCCATTGCTTCTCCTACCAGACTTACAGCTGTACATCTGTATCAACCAACTGGATGTTTTTGCCATTTCAATGTTTTCTAACAACAGCAGAAGAGAAAGATTTCATTTCTTGGTCCTGATTGATGACAAACCTGCTTTTAAGCATAAACTTTTGCATGAGCTCTTTTTTCAGATGTAGACAACTGTGGGAAAGGGCTTCATAAACGGGTGGCAGTTTGGTCACCCGATAACCTCTCAGCATGAAGCAACTTTCCATGAACCTCCTAGTCATTCTTTTACAGCTGAAATGAAGACAGTGGAGGAACTTAGAGAGAAAACAATATGAGTACTAGCTCCACAAGCCCCACCACTTGAATAACAGTTGAAGTACATCTAATATTTGCCCTTTAATAATGAAAATAAGGCGGGAATAACCTCCAGTCTACACTTTATGAAAACATTCTCTCTAAATGTTTTTACCAATGTGTCATTCCATTTGCCATTTTCATTTATTCCTGCACCAAAAAATATAGAAGTCCCGAGTGATCCATCTATAAAAAATGCACAGAGATTAAAATATATTTTGTGAATAATAGTTTGGTAGGTATAATACTTTTGTTTTCTGATTAATCTTCAGTGTAGCAGTCTGCAACCTGAAAACCAGAAGTAATAGCTTGAAAGCTTTATACAAAACGTATGTAAATTTGTTATGCTTTAGTACAGATAGATCTGAATAGGCAGCAGTGCAGCTAGCCAACAGCCTAGGAAGGAGGCCAATCGCACATCCAGATGCCACTGATGGAGAGACACTGTGTGGCGTCAGCGCTCCCAGCTGCCAGGCTCACCAGGCGTTTTTACAACATTTGACTGTAGCAGAACCAGACCTCACAGAGCTCTCTACTGATAAATAATAACAACACACAGAAACAATTCCAGTGAGCATAAAAATCTAACGATAAAAATATCTTAAAATAAACATTTTCCTACAAGCAATTGCTAGCTATCTAGAAATTGCATTATCACTGTGTTGAACCAATGAGAGAGCCAATACAACTCTCAGAATTTATGCTGAATTTGTTAACAAGTTTTTAAGGTGATTTTGCATTCTTCAATACTATGTTTCCATGAAATTTTATGAAATTGAATCCATTCCTAGTTCTATATGCAGAAACCTAAGTTTATTCTTTAAAATGAAGGTTAGATATAAAAATCCAAGTGAAGGGATCAATTGGCTTTAATTTACTGTGCTTTGGAACAATTAGTAATTTCAAAAATGATAAAGAAAGAAAAATGGAAACTATCAAAAGACAATAGTATAGCAAGTTAATCAGGCCTGAGACCAGGAGATGAGGAATTACTCATTCCTCTGTAAATTACAAACCTTGTTATTACTCTTCACTTAATATGTTGCAAATATGATTTAGCAAGTAATGCTCACCCATTCTTTAAGTAGCATAAGATAAATAAACCTAAGCAAATTTCACCAGGAAAGCAGCCATTGATAAACTATCTTACTCAATTTAACTAAAATGAATTTAGGATTACAATTCAATATCACTGTAACTCAAGCTGTTCAGCCTATGAATTAATCATAAATAGGCTTCAAGACAGATATCCTTTTCTTTTGCAACAGTTCACCAACATTTTTTAGAGTAGCAAATTTCATAAGAGAATTACAGATTATTCACTGATCTGAAGAACATACATTATCAAATTTCAGGTGTAAACGAATGTGTGTATGAAGCAAAAATACTGAATTCAAAAGCAAATCCTTTCTTATCTTGTAAATCACACAAGAGCAACAAAGAATTAACCAAAAATATTACAGTCAACTGCAGATGATCTTGACCCAAATCTACACTATTTGCAAACTGCTCTCCTTCCATTCATTCCCAAATGTGAGGAAAAACATTTGTCAGAGAAGGTTGGTGTCACAGATCTTAGAAATCTGTTAGAAATCTTCCTTGCTTTCCACAGCTATTTCTAGCATAACAGAGCTAGGACAACCAGCAAAAAATCAGAACAGGAGGAACAAGCATAGCTCTCATTCTCCTTTATTCAGTTCACTGTCTTCACCACTTTGAAAAAGAACTAAAAATTACTGATTGTTGAACTGTATTCTGGGACACCTTGGCTTTTTGTGCTTCTTCCTACACTGTTAACCATGTAAATTTACCAGCATATCAGCATCGCGTACACATAAGACTTCTAAGGTATTAACTTGATTCTTTTATATAATTCCTTTCCAGAAGTCATTTGCAAAGCATCTGCATCCTCTAAAAGAAAAAAAATCTGCAATTCACCTGATGAAGATAGAAAATTATAATTATAGATCACCCAACAATTTTGATAATTTCAGCAAGACAGCTTGCTGAAAACTATGTCTTTTAGTTTACAAAATTATATAGAGCTGCACTACGTTACGTGCGCCTGTGGTGCAGAACTGCGCAGGGAGGGATTAGGAAGAAGAAACGACAGCTTTGGTACAGGCTTGCCCGTTCTCAAGACCCTACCGATGCTCCTTATAGGCTGAAACCTTTGGGTGGTGGGAGCACACTGGTCCACCTCATTGTCAGGAGCAACTTTTCAAGAACTTGTGCATAAAAAAGTTCATACCTTTTGCATCTCAGAAAATCTGAATAGGTATATACACCCAAACCCCACAGAAAGCAAACGTTTCAGCAATACATGATGCCACTATGGAAAGGGAGCCAAGGGAACGTCGTTGGGGCAGGAACTTTGCCAAACTACCATATTTGTCAGATGGCTGCCTACTTTCTCCACAGAACTTTTGAGCATCTTAGTCTACTAGCTTCCATCTTAAGAGTAATATTCTTTCTACAAAGGAATAAATAGTTAGGAAGCTAACTGCATTTTTTCCATTTGTGATTTTTCCATAAGAAAATTAATGTCCAATTCAAGGACTCCTAACTAATTCAAGTAAAGAGAGACAGTCAAATGTATTGTCTAATTTTGAATGACTAGTCACTCCCAAGACAAAGTAAGATTTTGGCATGTTTTAGGCTTTTTCTGTGTATTTTCCATCTGCACGTACAGGAATGTTGCCTATAACCCTTCAAAGTTGAACATTCAAAGAAAGATTTTTAAACAGAAGGATCAGCATTTCCCCCAGATGTCTTCATTAAAGAGATGCAAATACACTTTCTTTAACAGCAGCAACATTAATTGCTCTACAAGCTTCGGTACAAGTTGATGCATCATTCAAAAAAAGACATGAACAAACACATGAAATGCTCATCGATGGAGTCAGCAGTTAAACACACTAGGGCAAGAAACAATACAACAGACAGACTGCTTACATGACATGGCACTGGTAAAATTCCTGGTGAATCTATGCATGACTACTAAAACCATGGCATCTGCATATCTCACATTGTGAAAAATAGAGGAAACAGTAAGTGACCAAAATCTAATCTTGGTTACACCAACACGCGCTGGAATAACGCCACTGACTTCAGTGAACTTATTCTGGATTTTCATCCACACCTCTAGAGCTCTTCTGCTAAGCAGCAAACAGCCTAAGGAGACAAACATCAACCTCCATATGATAAATCCTCCCCAAATGACACTTTGTAATTCTTCACACAACTTAATTTTTTCGATACCGGGATGAGAAAAGCGTTGTTTATAAAATGGGTTTTCCAAAAGTGAGTCGTGTTGGACACTGCAGGAAGAAGTCATCTGGGAGAATGACTAACACTTTGAAAAACTATCTTAACCATAACAAATATTGATTACGCTACCATTTTTAGGAAACAATATTTTTATGAAAAGCAATACATGAATCAATGGAAGCTGAGAAAAACAAAATAAAATAGTACTTATCTGCCATACAGTTGGTGTTTATGCTTAGGAGATGACACACAAGGCAAAAATCAAATTGCAAGTCAAAAAGGTCCTTTAATCAATCAGTAAGATAGATCAGGCAAAAATAGAGGCTTTTCCTACTTTAAAGCATGTTCTTCACCTATTCTCCTGGCACTTTCTTACAATTTATATATACAGCAATATTTTTTAAAAAAAAAAAAGGTTATATGTGTTCCTACACCTTTACATGCCTGTTTCTCCTCTCCACCAAGCCCACTCTTTGCCACTCCTTGTTTTTTTCTGCTTAATTAAACCGTAGGCTGAGCAGGACAAACGTTCTAGGCTTTCTCATCACACATTTCTTAAGTAGCACCAGGGAACTTGGTCTTCATTTTGACCAAGTATTCCTCAAAACTTTGTTGTATAATAAAATAAGGATATGAATGCAAAATTTAAACAGTTTCCCTTCAGCTTCACGTTTTAACCTCATTTACAATCACACTATAAAAAGGACATTTGCCAAAGAAATCAGTGAACTGCTGTTGCTTAGGTTATAATTAGACTTAGCTAACTACTAAATATTTGTTAAAAAAAATCACTAATATATGTAAAACACAGGAAGTTAAACAAATTCTAACACGTGCTTTGATGGATATAACTTTTTAGCATTGAGACTTAAAAAGCTGTGCAAATATTAGAAGCCAAATTGGGTCCGCTCGTTGTACAGGTACGCAAGGAGGCTAAGAGAAGACACAAAGGAACTGGCCATAACAGAGGTGGTGGTCCCTGGGCCAGCTCCTGCACTTCTCTGGGCACGGAGATGATAGATAGGGAAGTGTCAGACAGCCCTTGGACAACTTCTGCACAGAAACCGTTGCTTATTCAAAGAGAAATCCATTTGTTCGCTCACTGGGCACTTCAAGCCCTCCAAGTATTCTTGGTATTTCAGAAACATAATGGCGCACAGCCACGCTTTGCACTGCGCTTCACCGCAGGCTTGCTGTGAACTGTTTTCACTTTCATAGAAACCCTTTTCAGGGTGTCATAATCATTAACACCCCTTTTTAAACATACTACTCAAACAGGTTTAAAGGATTTAAAGGAAAGTTCCTTTAATACTGTTTAAGTATAATTTGCCTAACAGTCAGAATGAAAGCTGTAAAAGTTTGGTAGAAAATAGCATTCTCTTCTAAGCAGTAGAATCCAGCAATTCAAATGTCTATAATTTAATAAAATATTAAATACTTTAAGATGTCCTGGAATGTTTAATAGAAAATATAGATCCAAAAGTAAGATTCAAAAACCCTCATAAAAGAAGAACTGCTTTCATTATTGCATTCTCTGTTTTCTGGAATAACTTCCAAAGAATCATGCTAAATTTTGTTAGAATATTATTTAATACCTTTCACAATTTAGCATTTGTTTTGCATAGTAGACATCGTTATGTTTAAATCAAGTTTAGCCAATATATGTTTCGTGAGCATGAGCCGAAGTTGTTTTTTCTCACTATAAATCCAGGTAACTGTTCTCAATTTCAATATTCATTGACTTATTAAAGACCAAAACTAAAATGTGAGTAACAAGGTTCAGCTGAAGGATACATAAGAAGTTAGCCACATCTCACCTATGCTGAGTACTTTTCTCTACCCAAACAAATTCCAGTTTTTCCCCATAAAAGACGGTGGTCACAGGAAGTTTATAACTGTGCTTAAAGGGAAACCAATGGATGAACAGCAGCAGCAGCTCCTTACAGCCCAGGACTCCCAGAAGGAAAGACAATCTCCTGGGACAGCCTGAATAGCCACAATCGTAGAGCTCCTGGGGAAAGCCACAAATGCCCCTGAAATGAAAGCACTCTCCAGCCCACCAACCAGCCTGGCCCTTGCCTTTCCTTTCATAGCAAGCTCCAGCCACTTTTGCTTGCTAGCTTGGTAAATGGCTGCTTCCACGGGAATCCTATGTTTTAAAAATCTTATTCTAATACAGCTTGAGTCAACATCACAATTTTAAATAAGCACATATTTAACAGACAGATGCTTCAGCTTTGTTGACATTTCATGAAAATTCCTTATTTGCAATGGGAAAACTACAAAAGGTTTAGCAATACCGTTGCAGAGGTCAGAAATACATGTGAATGGAGAGAAAATTGAGACAGAACTTTTTTGTTCTTCTATCTGTAGAGACAGAGAGAGGAGGAGAAGTTTGGATCTGCAGATTTCCTAAAGATTCAGATACGAACAGATCTAAGGATAATAGTGATAAGCAATTTTCATATCTTTAAGATGATGATTTGTAAAATATGACAAGGTACTAATGAAAAATAGGTGATTAGTTTGAGTCAACTTTAAATTTTGCCCATGATAAAAGGGTACAGCTAGACTTACAACTGACTGAAATGATTTTCTATGTTATATAAAGAAATAAACAAAATGTAATTATATTAACTTTAGTTTTAGCCTTAATTTAATGAAGAACACACAATCAATACGTGCATATTCCAGATTAACCTTTAAAACAGTAGGTTTGTTCCTCATTCTTCAAAGTTCAGACCACTAACAGTTACACAAAAGCAACTATATTTTTTCCATTATTTAATCGCTTTAGAAAAATTAGTACAATTGGAGTTATTTTAAAAATTAGCACTTAGATTTTAGGAATATTAATATCAAGTTTCTTAGGAATGTTTTTTTCCCTATCATATAAATTAAGCTTAATCTGTTTATTCATTAAGCCGAGCCACTGAATATTTATTCACATTCTAGCTAAAGGAATCAGTAAAGATGTTAAACGTTAAATATAAAATGTATGTAATTTTAAGATGGCATTGTGTTTTTGAAACATTTTGATAAGAATATTAGGAATATCTTTTCCAATGAAGACCTAACAGTGATGTTTTGAAGAATGACAGTGTGATCAGTCAAGGAATCTGATTTTTGAATTCTTGTCCAAACAAGTCCAATCTTCGTATTATTATTGCCTTCTGAAAAGAGAATTCAATGGGAGCTATGCCTCTGTAAAAACTGAAGAACGAAGCAGTAGAAGGTACTATTCTAAAACTTTGATATTGAAATGACATACATTATTTTTCCAAGGTAACTGAGTCCAGAGTTTCATTCTTTTCCTTACTAAATTAGATAGAAAAAAGCTGATAGGGAACGGGACACATACATTAACCTTACGTTGGTCTAACGGGTCATTCTGAACTAGGGTTTAGCCCTTGAGCTCATGAGCAACTTCTGGAGGTGCTGAGGGCACTCACATTCTTCAGCAGGCCAAAGGCAGAGGGAGGGGCTGCACGCACTCCAAGGTCTTTGAAGGCAAACTTCCTGTCTATCCCAGTTAAAAAACATATTTATTACATTAATTTTTTTTGAAAAGCTTAATTGTTTAATTTTCCACTGTGCATAGCTTGAAAGTGCAGACCAAGCGGTTACATCTTACCAGTTTTCTCCAAGAAGAAAAAGTATTGTACCAACATGCAGCTCTGGCTTCATAATTTATGCAACGCGTAAGATAGGAATCTAAGGTAAGGGCCACCTGGGCCCAGCTATGGCAGACTTTTTTACGAATATCAGTGGCTCATGAATATAAACAGTTACAGGAAAATAAAATCTATAAAACCTAGACCTGGGAACACAAATCTGAGAGAGATCAACAACTCCGAAAGAATCTAGTGTTGCATTCCTAAGAATGTCAGATTAAACTAACATGTGCCAGTCAATATTGGTACACTGTGACCCTTGATGCCTCCTAAGCAAAACTATTAAGTCCAACATTTTCTCCTGTAAGCACTTATCTGTAAGGATGGCTAACATGTCCTCTGAAGCAGATATTGAAACTGATTGGACAATAGGTAGATACCAGACAGGGGCCTGGGGGCCGACCTCTAGAAATAGGGGGAGAAAATCTTAATCTGCAACACAATGCAGCTCTCTTGAAACCCTATCATTTTCACTTCCCATGTGTCTGCTGCCTGACTGTGAATGGATTTGAAAAGGAATGGTTAGTGCTGAAAATTGGATCAGAGCTAACATTCTCTCATTTTTATCAGCAGCTGCCAAAGGTCATCTGACATAATAGCTGATGAATTCAAGCCCAGTGGATTTCATTTGCAATTTTCAATTTACTGAGGCCTCCAAACCCCACAGTGATAAAAGCTTCCCCTATCGTGGCCTGTCACAAACATCAAGAAACTGCACAAACCCACAAGAAAGAAATAGGAGAAAGCTGTGCATCATCACAGTTACAGATAAGGAGAACAGGAAGAAACAGTATCACGTAGAAAGGTGTGGAGCGGCATGTGTGGTTGAGTTTCTAAATGCCAGTTGTAATGAAAAGACTATGAAGAGCAATCAAATAACTTCTACAGAATAACATCATGGTTCCCCTCCCCCCCTTCAGTTTGAAAATTGCCTTCTAATCTCTTGCTTGACATCCTGAAGGTAAAAGTGAAAGTGAAAAAACCTTGTTTATTTAGACATGGAAAGTATTGTACAGTTGATATATTTACCACAGTTTTGATTTACAAATTCATGCTATTAAGAGGCCTATTATCAGAAAGACAGTATATCAGCGCAAAATAAGAAATGCATTTGTTTGCTGGCAGACGGAGTGTAGATCTTTACTTCTGATCCACACAAATGAACTCTAGTCCATGGGTGCTGGAGGTGTCAGAATCTACTCATCCATATACACACATTCAGTACCTTTTCCATATGCTTTCATTACGCAGAAGCTAACCACTTTTGCCGTGGATCTTTGCCACATCAACATTGTAAGAAATTTGCATGGGATCCTACTCCAAGCGATTAGAGAAAATAACTAAATAAATCCCAACGCCCTTCATACTGGAAGAAACATGGTTTGCTAAAAGGCCAAGTAGCTCATATTCTCTGCCTGTCAATGACTACATCGTGAAAGAAACCATTCAGAAACAAAGCTATGGTTTCACAAGTAAACGCTGAAAAAAGTATTTACAGACACTACCACCCAATTCCAAAGATTTAATCCCAATAGTAGCAGTATTTGAGGCTACTATCTGCCGTGTTTATGACTACTTTCAACTCTACTACACAGTGCAGGGGAACGAACCCAAGTTTCTCCTTTCAGTAATCTCAACAATAACTCCAAGTCAGATAGACAGGAAACACAAATACTGCCAGCTGCATTCTACTTGGACTCAAAGCCAAGGATGAGAATAACTCAAAAGATAGTTTCAACAGTGAAAAGCCCTTGGTACAGTGCAAAACACAAAATGAGAGGAACACGAAGTACAGAAGCATCATCCAGTGAATAATGGCACGTTACTCTGGGCTGAGGATACTTCAGCTTGTCAAAAAGTTACAAAGACCCCAAAAATGGGAATTGCTTACGATGATGTGATTCTCTGTTGACTAGGTGTAGATCAATAAGTAGTTCCTCTAAATGTTGGCAGGTGTTTTTATGTAATTATTAATATAATAAGAATATTTACAATAGTATTTTTCCTTATGGAGCCTAATGATGGTAGTTTGTTCAGTATTTCAGGAAGGTTTATTTTAAGGCAGTGACAAAGAAGCTACACATAGATATGGACAGCATTTCAAAGGTGAGGTAGCGTATTGCCAGGATAATCCACCACAGAGCTGGTTTCTTCAGATACGTAAACAGCAGCTGCACATTGTAGCAGCACCGATCCGTTTTATAGCACTATTACTATTATTTCTTTTCTGCACCCAAAAATATGATAGTCTTCTTTCTGAAAATAAAATCAATCCCAAATATCTTATACTGTAAGTAAAATTATATATTGGACAGAAGAAAAGTGAGAAAGGTGAAATAAGGGCTGTGAAGAAAATGCAATGGCTGCCAAGAGATGAAGGCATGCATTTTACTCTGTTTTGGTGTTATTTGTTTCCAATATGAGGGGTGTTTTTGTTTTTGTTTTTCTTTTTTTTTCCCCTCTCTCTTCTTTTCTTTCACTATCTATTTACCTGTATTTGGATTTTATGTTGTCTCCAATCTCCATAATATCTGAAGATCATCCTTGGGGGGGGGGGGGGGGATCAAGTTTCCAACGGACTCCACAGAGGTTGGAAATTCTTGTTCTCTTGTTATATGTCTAAGTCACTGTTACAATTATATGGATAACACATGGGAGAGGGTTAGGATTTTTTGGTTTGGGTTTTTATTTTATTTTTCTGTGGGAATGGACCACTTGTTTGGTAAAGAGGGAGGGAGAAAAGAGTGGGACCCACTCACAAAAGAAGGAGTGGGTCTGTTTTCACAAAGCAAATACGAGCAACTTCAGCTTATGATGGCATAAAAAACCCTGATAGGCATTGTCAGCTAGGGACCAGATCACATTTTCACCACAAAAGTGATATGGAGGAAGGATTACCGATATTCAGAGTTCATAGTTAATCCAAAACTTAGGATCACAGGAGTAGATAATATGGCCTCTGAGTTTCCTGGGGCTATCTCACGCTAAGTCACATCTGGCAGACTGCTAAAAGATGAGGGCTGCCTCATCAATCTGTTCTGCTGGCTCACGCAGAAGAACTTGAGCTAACATTCCTCCATTGCCTCTATGCTCCAGTATTGATGGCATTGTTTTGGAGTTTTGAAAGGGAGGGAGGAAGGAGGAGACTGTCTATTGCTGGAAAAGCCAGTAAGTTATCATTGACTCAAATAATAAATTAATACCTAAAGTAATTTTCCAAGTTCACATATAATGACAGCTATGATTCACGCCTTTCAATCCTTGTAATTTTCTCATACAGAAGATGATCCTGATCTTCATTTTTTTTTATTGCTTCTTGTATTGAATCTTTCCATTCAGTTTGCCACTTTTTTTTGGGGGTGGGGGCAGTCCCCAGAAGTCTCCAAACTCTCCAGTTTATATGAGGATGCAGGCAGTCCTAGCCTTCCTAGGAAAAGCACAGCAATATGCTTTCAAGCTGGGACTGACTTTTCTTCACAAGATTTATCACACCTCATGCCAGCAGAGAAATTAATACCAGTGCCAACATCTTTGCTAGCATTTATGGTGCCAGCAGGGAGAAAGACCTTGTGTCATATAACTATTCCGTTCAGTATTGACTCAAAATGGTCAGTATTACATGATATTCAGCTAACTCTGCAAGTCTTCCACATGCCTGTTCGGTCAGTAGCCCTTTTTTCTTGTACTGTAAAGGTCTAAGTGTAAGAATCAGGAAGTCCTGGGATCTAACGCTAGCTCTGCCATGGTCTAACATACAGCCTTGACTAAATCACTTCAGCTAAGGGCTTCAATGTGCTCTCCACAAACTGTGAATAAAGTCATCAGTGCACTAGTAGAATTAATGCTTGCACAACTGATGAAGTGATAGAGGTGTTAACTATCTCCGAGCATTCATTCGTGAGTGATTTGTAATGATCACAGCAGAGGCAGTTTTTGGTTTCTTCTCCTTGGGATCACTCATGCCTCAGGTTCCAGAACAGCTTCACGTCTCTACTGAAAGGAGCACGCAGCTGGCAGGAAGATGTTAATTCTTGGGGAAAAAGAGCCCTGTACTGGTGAAGTGAAACGTGCAGTCTCACCTGCTGAGTCTTGGTTAGAGAGAAAAGACAATAAGGGAGAAGACTGAAAACAGGAGACTTTATTTCATCATCCCCAAGTTCTCAGTTGTTAACTGACAAGTTCATACATGAGAGACTATGCAATAACATTTGACACGGAGAAATCAGATGCTTCTACCATGCCGAATTAGCAAAGACAATATGTTACAGGGAAAAAAAAAAGTTATTAGAAGCACTGGTATGTCTTATATAGAGGATAAAAATGCAAATGTTAAATGAAAACTGGTAAGTTAAAATGTACTTTTCGTAGTCAGCCATTGTGTTATGTCCACAAGCTACAGCTGAGCTGATTAGAACATTTAGTGACATTAAAACAATGTAGATTAATACATAGCTGAGGAGTTATTAGTCTAGCATAACCGAACGCATTACTCAACAATATAACCACAGTCTATTTATAGTAATTCTATTTGTATTAGACAGATCATGTTTAAAATTATGTGATTTAATTCACTTACATCAACCTTTTCATTTTAACCAGCAAATTATTATTTCAAAGCATTTACCATCCATCCATTTTAAATAAATCTGCAAAAAATTTGGGGCTATAATTTGCTTAAATTCTGCTTCTTTTTAAATGCATGTAAAACGTTATTTATGAATAATAATACCTAATACTACATAGTCTGTAGCGCCATTTCTGTTCCGTTCTCATCACCTGAAGATGATCTGTGATCTCTGCAAGAAACAACACTTGCTTCAATAGATTTGGAGAGAAATATTGGTTTTGCTCATGGTAAGAAATAATGAAGTACAAGAAAAAAGGTCCAAGCCAGCAACAGGCTGAGGGCCCACCGTTCCTAATGAAGCAAACGGGAACCGCAAATACGCAGTATCATCCTTGTAGGATCTGGCCCTGGGCACTTAACGAACATGCTGTGCAAAGTTTCTCTGACTTCAGCAGAGTAAAATTGGAAATAAAACAATTTTCTTGTACCATCTTGCTGAATTCAATTATCAGTGTCTGATCTTGCAAGGCATCAAGCACCCTCCTGTGAGGTCCTCCAGCTCCCAGCGAAATCGCCAAGGGGAGCTGAGGGCACGCACTGCCACTGCCGGGCAGCACTGGACCCCAAGAGAGCAGAAAGCCGCATGTCAGCACGGGCTGGCTCTAGCCAACCATCGGGCTGAGCAACAAGACTCTGTTACTGACCCCAGAGAGAGACGTTGATCTGGGATTGTAAGGAAAATGCTCCACAACCAGTGAACATTTGCTGCAGTAACAGAGCTAGCTTAAATTTTACTGTATATCCTCAGGGGTTATTGCAGCAGATAGGGCTCTGGCCTTTTAAGTCAGGTCTCTCCTCTTTTAACTCCCAAGTTGAAAATGTCACTGGAAAAATGAGTTTAGCTACTGCAATTTAGTCCTTCTATCACAGTATGCATCAGAAAAATGTGCGCAAATAATCTATTACAATTCCGGGATCCATTTCATAATCTGTTACTCTTCCTCAGCAAACAGGATGGATGACACCAGGACACAGCCTGCCCCACAGCTGACTGCCTTTAGCTGTATTTTGATATTATATTTATGTGTCACTCTACTAAAATTAAACATATATTTTGCACAATACCTTCAGTCTTGGAGAGAAATGCTGCTAAAGGCATGACCCATATCAATACTCCATTTAATTCCAGGAATGAAATTCATGTGTAATATGGTTTGCAACATTAGAAATAACGAGATAAAAATCCAACTGATAAACTTGAAAAATGTTACTAATGTATCACCTAATTAACAACATTTATCAGTAAACTAAACCAGTTTCTTTACATCCAGTAAGAGAGTGACCTGAGAGGTGGGACTGAAAGTATGTATGCAAACACAGCTCAGTGTAGGAGACTGAAAGAGGTTGTCTAGTTTTGCTCTGTAATACTTCGAATATTTTTTACCTTTACGTAGTGAATATCTTCTAAGCATAAGGTAATACGTTTCAGATTTGTTTTATGCAATATTTTGAGAGTTTTTGAGCATACAGAGTTGTTATTTACCTGTGCTATAAAGTGAGGTTTTGCATCATAGACTAGAGCATGCCAAATTATAAGCAGAATTAAAAATTATACACTGTATTATACCAAGGAAAAACCCCAATATTTTCATTCTTCTTCACCATCTCCATTTTACCTTGTAAAACTTTACTACATACTGGTTTCTACTGCATTAAATCCTAAAAAAGTAAATAAATAATAATCTCTCAAAAAAGTATTTTTTCTTAACTACTTCAATATCCTTCTTTTAGTGCTACTCAAAAGGATAATTTCACAAAATATAGAGTCCATTCTTGAGTCAACTCTTGAAGACAAAATATCAGTTACAGTTGCCTAATTTCCATACAGGTTATGTCAATAAAAGTGTAGCAACTTCTCAAATTTATGTGATTTATTATTATACTAAATCATAACAGCTCATAACCCTTCACAGAAGCGGAGAATATAATCACTTCATTTTACAGAGGAGGAAACTGAGGCTGCAAGGAAAGTGAAGTACTCAACATCACTTTATAAATCCTTAACTGTAAAGCCTGAAGAGTAACAATCCAGTATATTATTAAGCTCTCCTTCTCCAAAATGACAATTGTGGCTGCAAATTTTAATACGAAAACCAAATTATGTGTTTTTTCCATCAAGACAATTTCCTTCTATTACAAAAAGTTTTACTGGAATGAAAACAGCTAGATTAAGACTATAGTATATGATCCACATCTCTCAAAGCTTGATAAAAGTTCAGCCCTTGGTGAGAAGCCCATGTATTTTCATGAGGGCAACATTAATTGTTCATTTTAAAAAGTTTTTTCATCATTTGCTGAAAAAATTAGACAATAACGATTTACAAAAAACACAACTTTGCTTTGGAAAAAATACATATTGAAATAACTTCAAATGCCTCTTCCACTCCTCACTATGAAGCATCAATATTTATTTCAAAGTCAAGATTGATGGCAATAGCGACTTCTAGCTCTTTAAAAGTTTTTGCAAGGTTATTTCTCTGTTGAGAGCTATCCATCTCTGAGAAGATGAACAGACCCCTCAAATTTTCCTTTAGCTTGGCCTTATACCACAACTGGTATTGGATAAGATAGTTTGGAAAAACTAAGGTTTTATTTGGTTTGGTTTTATTCCCCAGAGATCCCTCAGAGATTCTTTTGTAAAAAGAAAGCGAAAAACATTGGTCTTGGTGAGCTCTAGTGAGGTAGAGACCACTCAACTGCCCCTGGGTTTTCTTCTCCCTTTTGTCGTTTCAGGTTGAGCTATTATGATTATTTCAAAATAACTAAACCTTTAGTTTCTATTTTTCCCCACTATAATGGTAAATGGTATAATGATAAAAACCTAAAGACACTGGAAGTATTTTAGAAACTTTTGTTAGAGCTTTGCCTACGAGATTTTGAAACCATTGAAACACACTGAAACAGTATAAAAAGATCTCACAGAGGTTATTAATACAAATTTTAAGTTCCTTTAATTTCCTATTGTCAACCATTACGTGAATCATAATGCAACAATCACTACTATATATATGACAGACAAAACTTTTTTAACAGCCAATTCCCAAGCATTCAAAACATAGGGAAACACCAACGTTAAGATTATCCAGTTAATCCAGTGAGATAGTAAGGACTACGAAGTTATCTTCTACTAAGCGTACCAAGATATTTTGTAAAACGTTGACTATTAACACCTGCTATGAAATACAATGAAAGGTGTTTAGAAAAGCTAACAAAAGCCACTGTATATCCCATATGTGGCACATCTTTTTGTTTATCTGTATTCATATTGCTGACATGAAGCACATGTCATTGTACCTATACATAATTGCATAAATCATGAAAGACTACTACTAACCTTATAATCATGATATTTAAACATTACAGCTGCTTTCTCATTCCCACAATATAATGACTAACTGCCACTAACAACTGATTATTATCACGAGACTGGGGCAGCAACTGCCATGAATCCAATTCAGTAGTGCCTAAAGAGGGTAAAATGCCAGTTTTATCGAAATTATTGGTAATAATCCATGCAAATTAATCTATCTCAGTGGCAAGCATGGAGTTAAAGGTACTAAAAGATGCAAAGGAGGACCTTCCTATACAACTAGCATGTATCACAAGATGATAGCCCAGTGGCAGGAAGGGGAAAAGTTTCCCTCTCCTTGAAAAAGTGCAGTTGGTCAGCGTAGTTCTGGTTTCTTTGTGTACAGGCAAAACTAGAACTCAAACTCTCTGCATTTATGGATCAGATTCCCAGATGGTGGAGATGAAAACTGACTGCATTTTGACACCTGTGGAGCTTAGGTTCCTCAAAAGAGCTGAACTACAAGAGGTAAACGATGGCAGAAATGTTCTTGAACAAAATCAGAAATGTTATTACCCAGTGTGTGGCTGAAGTTGTCCCTCTGAAATACCAGTCTGAGAACTCTTCCACTCTAAGGAATCTTCTGTCAGTCACATTTTAGGGCCCATTTGTCTTTGCCAGAGCATAAGCTGTTTCCCAAAGTTTACCCGCAGCTGCCGAACATGGATGTCACCTCAGCCCTAGGAGGACCCTGCAAACCGGGGGAAGCTCAGGGGATGCGCCAACAGAAACACCCTTGTATGCTTGCCTTGCTCCTCTGTTTCTCCCTATGCACTGGACACAGCATGCTGAACACAGCAGGCCCTAGACTGACCCAAGATATCCTTAGGTACATCTCTTCATTCCCTTAAGAGTAATCTATTTTTTTTTTTCCTGGCATATTTTCTCAAAACAGTCCACCAGAGAAAGTGATCTTTAGCCATAGGAAACTATTTTTGAATAGTAATTTGTTCAACACTTAAAACTCCATCTACTTTCCTGCTGTTATTTGTAGAGCTGACAAAGCACAATGCCTCACACAAAAGAGTGACATGAGACCTGCCGTCCTTCTTGAACGTGTGGCCTGCATCCACCTCCTTTGTCTCATGGAGCAGTGACCCATCTCAACAAGGATCTTTGAAAGAGAAGCTTACTTATAAATCTGTTTCTCTAAGAGTACAGAATTCTAAGAGCCCTGATTCCACATTTCATTAGTCAGCTTTACTTATTCATTTCATGGAAAATATAGCCTGTTTTGGTTTAACTTTTTCTCTTTAGTCTCACTTTAAAGATACGCTACATATGATGTTTATCTTTGATCAGACTTATTCAGCAGATAGTAGCAGCTTTTGTTTTTAAAAAGTGACCAGAGAATTGGTTTGCTATCAAGTGTATAGTTAAGACGCCTCATACAGCTCTGTTTTTCTGTACTTCTCTCATTCTCTGCCAACTGGTACCTCAGTCTTATTGGTATCCAATAATAAGCCCGATTACAGCTAGCCCTGGGAGACATGACAAAAAGAGAGTCCTCATCTTGCATTAATTGCTCGTATTGAAACTATGCCACATCTCTCGAAGCTAGATGTTGCTTAGTATCCCTTTGATATGATAATGACATGCTTCTTAGCAGATGAATATGCAAATTAAAAGCAGTAATTTGGTGGCATGCACCTGCTGACACTGCACTACTATGCTTATGTGCTCCTCTGTAACACTGCAGCTACACAAAAGCATCACAGAGGTAAAATTAAATTCTAATGTCGTATATATTAAACAGATGCTTCCACTTTTCTTTGTATATCTACTTTTTACAGAATTTGCTATTGGAATCTCAGTTCTCCCTTCATGCAATTAGTGGACATTTATGTGTCATACACAGAAACGTACTTGGAGCTATTTAAGGGCTCTGTTTTTAAAGAAATGGTTTACATGAACTGCACTCTCAAAGAGATTTTTTTTTTCCCTTCATAGCAGAGAGGCAGAGGATTTTAATCTTGACGCACAAAAGACCTTCATTCATAAAAGAAATGCATACTTGAGCATGGCAGCTTGCAACAGAAAATTTCTGCGGTAAAGATACTGCAGAGCATACACTTACCCAAACTTTCTGATACCGATTATGAAAATTTTCAAATAGGTTCTGTGAATAGGCTACGCGTATTAATCGCACAGAGCCAGCTTATGCCCTCAGGTACGTACTTGAACCTCTTTTATATATGATTAAGGTGTTGAATGTGAAAGTGGAATTGGGTTCCAGATTGCCAAGCTGCTCAGAATCACTATCAGGCTGAAGGTGCCAACAGGCTCGGTCCGGGAGGGCATGGCTTGTAACGCTGGACTGCCTCAGCTTCTGCTGCCCTCGCTGGCAGCTGAAAATGCTCGTTGCCTGGAGAAGTACTAGAGTGACCCATTGGAGCGACTCATAAGAAATCAAATTATCTTTTCCAGACACGTTAAGATATAAATACTCTGACCTTATCAGGCTCAGTGAAGTCTCTTTACAAACAGATAGGCAACTGAAGGAAATGAACTGATATTTCATAGGACTGTAAGAGATTAGAGGAGATTAAGGAAAATTCTTCTTATTCATGAATTTATATGATTTAGGAGACACGTATTGGGCATTTTCCAAAAAAGAGAAGAAACACATGACTAAGTTCCATAAACTAGGTAACTTTGGGTTTCAGAGGTTTCTTAGCTCTTAATTGGGCACTTCCACAGCTGAAGGTCTGAATTCCTCTACAGTTTGCTGTAGCTGATGTAGGTTGTAAGTCTGGACCTGTTTTCGGGCAAGCAGGCAGCCCGTATCTTATCGCTGTCATTTACTCCACCCCATGTAGTGGCCATTGGGATGTGGGAAAGAACACTGCCTGCCCCTTGGAAAGAGAACAGTTGTATCAGAGAGGAGACGCTCCTTCTCCTGGTCACACTTTACTGCCAAAAAAGAAAGGATGCGCTAATGGCAAAGCATGTGAACTACTAAATGTCAGTATAGTTTAATTAATTCCCTTCACCCAAGTCTGAACTTTACTCCACCTATTTCACTACCCAGCTTGTGATTAGCATGTTGCCAATGTAAAATAATTGATAACTAAAAAAAAAAAAATTACTGATCCCTACTCTTCTGTTTTAAGCCATCCATTGTGCATATAATACACATATTAGTTTCTTTTTGAACAGGACTGCGAGAAAGACTCTAAATATGAAGAACTTAAACAGAAAGAAATTGAGTGTTTGAAATTCATACGCTAAAAGACAAAGAGTTACAAAGTTAGCATTTTTTATACACATAAGAATGATGGAAATTGGGCTGTCCCTACTAGAGCCCTTATGTCAGCACTGGATTTATCACTGGGTAGAGGGGTTCCTCTCTCTGCACCTCATGAGAAGAGCAGAAGCTAATGCAATCGGACATCTATGATGAAGACTACAATAAGACAAGCTCACTTCAAGTAATGCAGTTCACAGAGAAATACAAATAAGATACAAGAATAAAGTTATGTTAAAATAGATTAAAAATATAGATGGGTTAAAATATTTAAAAGAAATAGATGGGTTACTTCTTTCTTTATATTTTTGAGAGTTTTATACAGTACAGCCTTACATACACTATGCCAAGGGGCTTTCTTCTGATGGCCACTGCATGACCACTGCACTGCACTACCTAATAATTATTGTGGACCATTATGTTTATGTGTAATTTATGTTTATGTGCAATTTTCTCTGGTTTCATTTCCAAGAGTCTCTCTCCCAATCAATATTCATTAATGAATCATCTTTCTCACTATATATAAATTACTATTTTTTCAGCAAAATTGCATTCTTCTTGAGTTTTACTTACATCTACAGCATATCTACATACTGCATTCTTACAGGTTAATTCTATCTACAGTCTTAATTTTCTTTCACAACACTACTGAGTTTTACCTCATCTTCAGATAACACTGAAGTACTTCTTCAGGGTCTTTAAGCAAATTCAATCTTGTTCAAACAGCCTTTAGTCTCTAGCTCCCTGTTTCCTTAGGATAATGTCTACTAGTAATCTTTGTTAAGCAATTTTTAATCCATATAAAATTGTCCAGATTATTAAATTCAGAAGAGTGAATTCTGTAACTAAAAGTTCCCTGCATAAAATCTTGTGTCACCCATTAATTCTACAACTCCAACTTTTCATTCCCATTAAAGCAGCATACTTTTATGAAAGCTGAATAGATTTTGTCTCAATAAAAGAAAAAAACAGAAAAAATGGCATTTAGACAAAGCAAACCAATTAAAAAAAATTATAGGAAAAGTCTCTGAAGATTCTGCAGTTTTTACCTGTAGCCTTAGCCTCTTTTCCAATGATGGTCCTTTATCTTTTTCTAAAATCTATTTACACCAATCCTTCTGTTCTGTTCTATATCACCAGAGATGTGTAAAAAACCGGTTCATATATATACACACACACACATATACACATATGTTTATATACAATGCCACAGTAGTTGTGTGGTTGCAGTTCTTACTATGTTTTCACTATGTGTTTAGATCTATTTTGTCCACAAGATGTTATTGCATTTTAATATAGCATTACTTCTTACTTCCCAAATACCCACTTGTATTCTTAAAAGACTAAAATCTGTATCCTTTAACATATTTATAGTTCCATTTATAAAGCACATGCCATTTCCTCAGCAGCAGGGGGCATTAGAATTAACAGAAACAATAACGAAACCAAATACATCATTATGCCACGGAAAGGCTTCAATAAAGCCACTGAATTTGCAGCTAACCTTTCAGCATAATCAGAACACAGACGTGATGGCAGCATCCTCATCCCTAAAGCTTCAGAAATCACTAATGAAAACACTCCTTGTGGACACACCACTTGAAGTAGAATCTCCACTACACAGAGCTTTTAAAGATACTCTGGAAGGTTTAACTTTGGATCTACTGGCACCCAAGGTGAAGTGATCCTCAGAATCAAGAGTTTTCATGCAGATAATTTGTCAGCAAAACCAAGATCTAGTAGCAGACTGGCTTAGGGAATCTCCGCTCCCACGAAAAACAATGAGGAAAGACACTACTATACCAGATGGACATGACCACGCAGAGTACCAAGTCTCTTGTTAAACAAAAGCAAATGCTAGGCTCAAGCAGCTATAGCTGAAGCCCTTTGGAGCACCTGTAAAATTTGTAAAATTCTCCGAGACCTCAATTGTATCCTATTGCAACAGGCTCAGGATTCAGAGATAAAATACAAAGCAGTGTAGGAGTGAATCTAAGAGTCAAAAAGGCATGCATGTCTTGCCACACTCAAGCATAAGGCTGGCAAGCACCATACCGTACATGAAAATTGAGGAAAAGACACTTTTCTTTCCCAGAGCCACCTGACAGGCTAAGGTGAACTAACAAAATCTTGTATTTAGAGTCAAATCAGAACACTTCCTTAAGTGCATGACTTTGAAGATGTCCCACACAATATTTATAATTCCCCCTGGCTCACCCATAGGGGCAAAGTACACTACTTCACGTGCCGGGACGTAGTTACGCAGGGCAGCCATGGGGTCCTTTCAACCAGTAAAGGAATTTCACATTAAGCAAGAGTAACTTCAAAATATTCACATGACTGCAGTAGCAACAGCTTCTGTTACTCAAGAAATCAATCTTAAGAGACTAAGAGCCTTGCAATGTAATAACACTACTTGGTTTCAGCCCCTTATCTGTAGATCTTTTTTGCAGTAAAATGAAAACAGTCAGAGTGTCAGATTGCCATTATCTGTCAGGAATTTGAGCAGGAAAACAAAACAGGTTTAGCGCAATGATGAACAGTTGTGACAAATCATCAGCATTTTCTCTAGATCCTCATCTCAAAGCAGTTTCATATTTCATCTTTAGACTCTGCATTCCCTCTTACACGAAGCAAAAACATTATCTAGTATTTTACACTATGTTACATTTACACAATTTACGTAGCACCTCTCAAGAGGAGGTGAAACAGTTTCACCTTTTTTTGTACCCTAATTCTGACACCAAAGTCTTTGTAATTCATATTAGCAATTATCAGTGATTTCTTTTACAGTAATGCTCAAGGCTTCAGCCACATTATGCTGCTGTTGACCTGCAAGCTACACACGGAGGTAACAGGAGAACTCGTAGGCACTGCTGTAAAGTCCAGCTGTCCAAAATCCGAGCACCAGAGGGGCAGCTTACAATTTAATGGAAGAAAGAGAAGGGGTATAGTTTGAGTTTTACCTAGTAAGAAACCAGATTTAAGGAGCTTTAAATAAACGTGGGGGTTTTTTTGTTCATATAATGTTACTCTCCATTGACAACTGCTTAAAGAGATGCGTTTACCTCTAAATTTTTTGTTACCATAAATAACATTCTAGTGGGATTTGGGGGCTTCTGGCTCCAATGAATCCTTCAGTGTTTTTAGCCAGAAGTCCACACTGCAGTGCAATCAGCCAGTTACAAATAACTCCCTTAAAAGCAGAAAAGTCCATGTTCCTGCACTGCATACCGTTAATCAGGCATCCCTTATTTCTCCCACTCCTTGTCTGAGATGTGCAAAAAAGTCGTAGTCCGAACAATAACTTTATCTTTTCAGTCAGCCTAAGAGTTCAGGGGCTAGGCTTCAGACGAAGGACCTGTAGAGAATAGTTGGGATCTCTGCTCCCTCTGCCAAAGAGCTTTGGGTAAAATATGACAGAAGTAACTTTTTATGTACTTACAAAGCAGAAGAAACCACGGATGCTCCCCACTGCTTGATGAGGAGTATTGACCTTACCAAGTAAATGCTGCTCAATTAATTTCTGAACTCCCCTTCTCAGAAACAGTAGGGACGATAGTTTTTCTTATTCTCATACTTCAGCAAACCCAATATTGTCCAAAGTGTTTTCACAAGGAATTAGCTCATTTACAGGCTTATGTATATCTAACAAAATCCTGAATGCAAAGCATTCTAAAATGCCACGTTAAAACTTCCATCTAGCAAAACACAGAAAAATCTGCTACATTTTTACTTTTAGAGGTTGCAGCATACATGTGTCCTAGGCCCGATTTTCCTTTTTTTTTTACATTAATTCAAGTCATAAGTATATCTATTAAAGCAAAAGGAACTTCTTTTATGTAAAACATGCTTAAGTGAGAGAAAAATTCAGGCCTCGTGCTTTTATTCCTGCAGCAGTAAAACCGAATGTTTCCCCATGTCGCACAGAGAGTTCATGCATTTTCCATGTAAACATACGTAAAGCCATTCTGGGTGCAGATCCCTTGATTTAGAAATATTAGTATCTTAGTAAGTAACCATACTGATGGAGAGAAAGTTTATAATGGTAAACCATACTGCATTAATACCATTAAACATCAATTAATGTAAACAGCTTAGTCTCAGAGCTGTCACTGAATGCACAATGACACACTGTTACTAATTCACTGTCAGTAGAAAGCTGTGTACAAATAATCCTCTAGGCTATTTCTCACTGAAAAAATGAGAGTAAAAACTGTGTGACCACTCAGCTGACAGCAGAGTGTTTGTCCAACATTATGTCAGATCCTGGTTTTTTTGGGTGGTTTTTTTTTTGTTGTTGTTGTTTTTTTGGCACTCTCTGCTCAAACTAATTGATGGTGGTTCCACTGAAATATCATAGCCTTGTGATTTCTTGTCAGCTTTACTGACCTCTTTTTAGCTTTGAGTTTCACATTTTAAAGAGGAAAAATTGGACAAACATACTTGCCAGTTTAGCCCACCCACACATCTCTGAGCCAACAACTCTTCAAGTGTGTGGGTTCACCACGCACGAGCTCCACCTGACTGCTTTTTACCTGGTGTGTGACCTTCAATTGAAAATTCCAACAGCATGCAACTTGTCTTTGGCAAATGAATTGTAAGTATGCCAGCTGCCAGATGTCTTCATTTTAAAACACCTTCAAAACTGCTTTCTGGCATTGATCCACAGGCAAAACAAGCTAAGCTGTAGCTGTAATTTCTATTCTGTGTGCAAAAAGGGGAGGAAACATAAGATGTGTTGCTTTACATCTCTAAGAACGGTACAAGGCAGTGGGAAAAAAAACAACAACTCATTACTGATGCGCCGCATATTTTCGGGAAGAATTTTTCCAGTACACAGAGCATAACCAAAATTTACATAAATATTCACCCTAATGAAATACTTGTTTGAAGTAACATAGTTCTGAACAAAGGGATTCCCTCTGTACCATGAAAATTAACGCCTGTGCCTCCAAATGTGGAGTAGCCAACCTATTTTGCCTAAGGTTTAGAAAACCTGCTTGGCAAAGGCACTGGAAGGTAGAGATCTTAATTAATCTGTGCACAAGACCTGGAGTCACATGTTTTCGATTACTTTTGTTCTATTCCGTTTTTCTGGCTGTTTGTTTCCTTCCAGAATCTGAAATTCATCCCAGGGACACCAGAAGTTTCAGTGCTATTGGCAGATCTTTAGAACAAATCTGCACGTATTTGTTTTTTACTTGGCACCAAAACAAACTCATTCTCCTGTCATGAAAAATGGCAATTTCCATTCACTTTCCTTTGAATACCTAGATTCACCACGTTCCACGTGTCGGATCACTCACGCCACCCCAGAGCCTAAAATGGTTCAGAATCACCTTCTAGTACCAAAAGACGACCCTTTCCTATACACAAAACCCCCTACTTTCTGCTGTCAGACTATTAACTACTAGCTTACTAAGCAGCTGCCCAGTCCCATATATATAGGTGGTTAACTTAGAAATGATATGTATACTTTGGTTCTCTACTGTATTTATATGGCTATAATTCAATACGTTGCCACAAGAGCCAAGACAAAAAGTAACTGTGTAAAGACATTATAGAAGAGTTAGACTTGGAAAGTGATGCTTTCTATGGTAATTAACAGCACAGACTATCACATCTACCGACGCATTTTTTAAGGAGCTCAGTACACGAGGGCGCTGGGTCCTGACTGGCATTATACAGAAAATTGGTTTGATACATACAACAGGGATCTGCCATCTCCACCTGACAAAAGAGGAACACACAGAAACACAATCAGAAGTGGCTTAGAAATCCCGCGTCCTGTGAAGTCAGAGAACCCATTCACAGTGACTAGTTTGCGTTTTGTAGTTCATATACATACTCTGCCAGTTCCGTGAGCTCCAAGCAGAGGTCACTGTGCCTGGCACTACTAACAGAGCAAACACTCTCTGTCAGCGCTCATACTTTCTGCAATGGCACAAAAAGAACAGAACACATCTGTCACACCCGAGTTTCCCTTCAGTCATGAAGCTACAGATACGCCCAACTAAACAAATGAACGCACACCCCAAAATCCCAAACCAAACAAAACCCCCCAGCCCCCCAAAACAAAACAAAAGCAAAACCGAGAGGGCAGGCTAAGGAATTTTGTGTGTGCTACACCTTAAAACACTCCAGCTACTGCAGAATAATAAACTTTTTCACAGTTGAATGATCTACTGAATGCACATATTCATACGACGATCCCAAAGCAATAGCTGATTCACTTGATTACTTTTTTTATTGAACATCACATTCAAACCAGAGCATACAGACAGTGTCTAATACCTCAGAATAAACCACAGCATTTCAGAATGACTGCCTGAAACACAGGGCACCACTGGGAACCAAAACTACCTTAGGCATAAAGAACCCAAAATAAGATGTGCCAAGTATCATCTGGCTTTTTGAGGTCAAGAAGTGGCTGAACAGGTATTTTCAGACCAGCTGTTAACTGACAAGAGAAAAAAAGACGAGAGGAGAAAAAAAAAAGAGAAAAAAAAGAGAAAAAAAGACGAGAGGAGAAAAAAAAGAGAAAAAAAGACGAGAGGAGAAAAAAAGAGAAAAAAGACGAGAGGAGAAAAAAAGAGAAAAAAGACGAGAGGAGAAAAAAAGAGAAAAAAGACGAGAGGAGAAAAAAAGAGAAAAAAGAGGAGAAAAAAGACGAGAAGAAGAGAAAAAAAGACGAGAAGAGAAAAAAGAGAAAAAAGACGAGAAGAGAAAAAAAGAGAAAAAAGACGAGAAGAGAAAAAAAGAGAAAAAAGACGAGAAGAGCAAAAAAGAGAAAAAAAGACGAGAAGAGAAAAAAAGACGAGAAAAACCCCACCTGTCTTTTACTTGAAGTTGCAGAAGTAGCTGTTTTGCAGTCATTGCAGCCTGAAATGCTGTTTTGTGATGGTTTCCCACTTACACTCACATAAGGTAAGTGTCCTTCAAGCTTTCTGTCTAGCTGTGCTGAAGGATGAGTGGCCAGGTACTCTAGAATGGAAACGGGCATCCGATACTCTGTTTCCAGAGCTCATTGCTGCTCAAGGGGGAAGACTTCTTACTGCTTTGCTTGCTTATACAAACGTGGCTACAGCAGCACCAGCCTTGCTATGGATCAGCTCTCCTAAGATTTGCTGCACCAAGGATTTACAGGCCTTGCAAATCACCCTTGGCTCCAAAATGTTATCATGCATTTGATGTTTCTTTTTCTGGACACACAAGCACTAAGCGTCAAGGTCACCTATATTCACTTCCCTGTCCGGCAATGAGGCATCCATCACGTAGTTACAGGTATAGAAAGCAAATAAAAGCAGAAGGCCTCATGGGACACCTCAGGATAAAGACAAGCACATTGAAGAGCATATACTAATCTTAACCAGCACTATATGGACCAGTGTCGCAATATGGTGGTATAGCTTCATGGTGGATCACTACAGCGTGTGAGCTGTGAGTTGCCGTCATCGCAGCTGAATTAGCTATCAATAGCAAAAGCAGGCTGACGAGGCCCTAAATTTGTCCTGAGGAAAGTAATGCAAAATTCAAGGCTTTTAGGCAATGCTGTTAGGTTTAGTTTCTGAATATTTACCTTCAAAAATTAAGTCCAAAACCAAGCAGAGAGGATATAAAATCTTTTCAGGCACCTGCAAATAGCAGCTCCTGTATTCCATTTATAGAGGTATTTATACACTGGTTTTCCCAAAGTATACTGTTTTGCTATGAATATCTACGGGAGTTTGAACTGGTAGCAATTCTGAACTACTACAATATCAGGTACTTCTTCTAAGAGGCAGAAAAAGCTATTTTGATGTCCAGGTGGTGATTTTCAGTGACCAGCATTGCCACCTTGAACAGCTTCTGGATGAACAAACTGTATTTCATTAAATCCAAGCTGCATTGCCATGCTCCTTTCTCTTCAGAATTTGGAAAAAGACCCTTCTTCCCGTATCAGATGAGAAACCTCCTCTCGCTCCAACATTAGGAGGTGAGAGGACTTCTGACCACAACAGACCCATGGCAGAAGGCTCTGTCAGAGTGAAGGAGCAATGGGGTTTGCAATTGAGGATTGATATGACTATAGTGTGAAAAGCTGAGAATGTGCTTATGACCCACAGCTTCACTCATAGCCATACCTGGTTGTGGTAGACCAGAAGGTTTCTGAAGAGAAATTTGTTAGGTCCCATAGTCATGTAACCCCAACAATTTTTTTTTCTTAGTATTTTTATCAAAATTACTCCTTATCCATAAAGGTCAGGTGAGTTCAGTATGGTTTGTCTTCAGCTATAGACCTGCTATCTTTTCTGACATAACTTGAAAAATTCATCATGGTTGTGGGTGATTCTTTGGAATTTTGGTTAATATATATAGATATATAGATGCTGCAATATAAGTCCCTGAGGAATAGATAGTTTGCCTCACATTCTCTTCATTGTATGAAACGTATCATTCTTTTTGAAGTCAAGCAACTCCACCAATTTAAATGGGAGGTCCTCCAGAGGTCCATTTTCCATTCCCCGTGGAAATGTGAATGGTTGCAGGTGAACCGAGAACTGCATGATGACTGCTGCTAACACGTAAGGCGGAGCCACATCAGTTGCTTCTAGAAGTGCCACACAAACTGGTCTTGGCCACCATCTGAGACTTCAAAAGTGAAGTCCCCTATAACTTTAGATACCTTCCCCGTGAAGGTGGCGACCTTCTCATAGACCTGATAACTGGTCATCCTGAACCACAAGCTTTCTGGAGAATATGTGCTACACATATTTTTATTTTTTTCTCCCTTCTTTTTTACTCTGCCAGACTTGCTTATTTTTTATAGTTACTAGCAGAAAGAACAGGATCAGGCAGATGTCAGTGCTTTTGGTGCTTCTTGTCATCTCATTTGAGGTGGTGGCCAACATTACCTGGCCAACTGCCAGTCCTACAACTGTGACCATAACTACTGCCTCTATCATCATCTCCTGGAAGTAGAATAGAGAAGGTCTTCTATGGCTCATGCTGCTTCTTTGCCTTCTTATACAGAGAGACAGCCCACAGAAGATCCTGGAATCCTCTTGATATTATGGGTTACCCGAAGAAATCATTGTTTTATTTAGGCAGAGGATGGCTGGCAAAAACCTTAAGTATAGTCTGGCCTTCACACTTTCTTCACCCTCCTGTTGTCCAGCCTCAACTCCCCTGACAAAAGCAGGATCATCCATGACTATGCCACTCCTGACAGATGTTTGCCTAACCTGTTAAAAGACTTGTAATGATGGTGACTTCATAAATCTCCAGGTAAACTATTTCAGTGACTTTCCATACTAACTGCTAGAAAGATCCTCTTTTTAATCAAGAATCTTTTTTTGCTGTAATTTAAGTCTATTATTTCTTATCCTTGGTCTCGCCAGTGATAAGCAGCACCGAACAACCGTTTCACAACTTGCTGAATATAATCCAGAATATTGTTTTTCTCACAACAACGTATCATTCAGTTTGCAATCCATCAAACCCACCACCTCATTTTCTGAAAAACTTCTGTCTAACCTTAAGAAAAAAAAATATTTAAATCCATGATACACACATCTAACATCCTAGAGCCTGCCACGGTGTCCAATGAAAAGCTGAATACTGAGATGTGACATATTAGGAAAATGGCTGATTGAGCATGCTGAACCCCACATATTTTCTGAGATTACTAAAAGGAGATAAGGAAAAAACCAGAATAGCTTTTTCCAAAGACATGACTTCAGTGCCAAAAGGAGGACATAAAATGCAAAAGACAATATGGTGTTACTATTTACAGACGCTAGCAGCAATTCAGGTTCTTGCAGGATGAGTATGCCAGTGCCACAAGCCAGCATGGTGCCACCAGTTCTGAATACTTGAAAACATGATGAATCATTCTTTTTCTCTTGGCTTACCACAGAACCTTCAGTAATCAGAGACTATTTAATCTGAATCTTACACAGTAGTATAACAGTAAATTTGGAATGATGGCTGAACTTCAGAAAATACAATAATTGATTTTAAAGCCACACGTAACAAACTAGTGGGACGTTCACCTCATATTTCTTCCCACCTGTTACCTGCATTCAAGGCATAGCACCTATCTGAACACATGATGTTTCAGTTTTAAAGTTTAGCACGATAGACATTCCAGTCTGTTGCTAGATAAGTTGCTCTCATGGCTAATTACTCTCAATGTTCAAAACTGGTGTCTCATTTCCAGACTGAATTTGGCCAGTGTTAGCGCCCATCCGTTGGATCCTGGTATGCCTTTTGTCTGCTGGATTAAAGGGCTGCCTACTATCAGAAATCTCTTCTTCAAAAAGCAACTATTAAAACCAGATGTGCTGAAGCAGTGAGCGTTAGTCAGGACCTGAACACTCAAAGGCCTTTAGGCAACCACAGCTCGTGTCAAAGCTATCAACATTTTATATGTGCATGTGTGCAGAGCAGTAAGAGGAGTAACACTACACTCAGAAGTCAGTTTTATTGTGCATTCTCCCAAAGAAGTGCAAACCAAGAGTACAACGTAAACAGTTTAGAAATCGTGAATTAGATTTTCCCATTTCTTCTCTACCCATGTATCTGAAAGGTCATGTTAGGTCTAAATCAGATTCAAAAGTAATTCTCAGCAGAAAAGTTGAGTTAATAAATGTTTCTTGCTGAGGGAAAAAAAACTTGACAAGTTTCTTACAGTATGTAGCAAGTGCAGAGCTTTTGTTTGCATACAGTATTACATTAAATGGCAACAAAAATTATAAATTGTAAAACACATTGTGTTATTTCCTCTATTTGAATTGTGAAGCTTCCCCATGGAAAAATTTAACAATCTATTCATATTTCAGACCCTTCTGAATAGAAAGGCCAGGATGCTAAGAAACTATACAAAAGAATAATATATGGAGAATTTCAGACATAAAATATTGTCCTGCTAAGAGCAAATAAAATAAAATTTTGTCTTAATAATTATTATATTTTCAGATATACTTTTTTTTCCTCACCTGTCTCTCTAGGCATTGGATCCTGGAAGTGCCTCAAAGATCCAATACACTTTTTGTGTTAAAAAACCAAATCTTCTCCACTCAGTTTCTAAAATACAGGGATTTTCTACACCATTTTCCCCCAGTCAAACTGATATTACAGAAAGATGCAAAAGCATAAGAAGATGTAATAAAATTAGTGATCTAATTCGCAATGAACGTAAATCAGCATAGTTTCACAGAAGGCAATGGGAGGTAGTCTGGTTTCCCCCCTTAAACGACTAAAATCTCACAGATCACTGCAGTTTAAACGGACCGCCGTTCACATGAACAAATGCTGCACTACAACTTTTGCAGAATACTGACAGTTGTTTCAGAAATTACGTTTTGGCTTATATTCAAATTATATTTGAAAATATTAATACATGTTACAAAGCCTAATTTGTATAACAAAGCCCACTAGCCTACTCTGTCAGCAGCAGCCTTACAGGAATATCTCAGCAGATAAGCAAACTGATCTTGAAGTTCTATATGCTATGGCACAGTCAAGATCTAATGCAAGTAAATCCAGCTCCAACAAGAACCAGGCACAGCTTAGTCAATGGCCAACAATACACCAAAACCATTTAATTTACTTGTTTTTCCTTACCGCTCATTGTTCCTCGCCACTGCCTGTCTATGATAGCTTCAGAATGGCCAAGGACCATACAGTGCTATAGCAGGCAAATATGAACTTCATTATTCTTGACTTATAAACGTTTTTCTTGTAATAAATGCTACAACAATATTTTTTGTAACCGTTACAAAAATACATTCTAAGCCACTCTACAGTTATGTTCCACATTTGTCTCCTGATGTTTTTCCGAAACAAAAAGCCATCAGATTTTCCTTCTCTTGGTCATATTTTGCCACATTCATTTCACGCGCCACTTACGCGCTCTTCCTTCAGTCCTTTTGCCTTTTCACTGCCACCCCCACTCTTGATGGAGTCTTACATCCCTATATTTTCCCTATATTGCAAGTCTGCAATCAACACCTAATTTTTACAGTGTATTTATCTGCCAGGTGAATGGTACAAGTAATCCAACAGACAAATCACACGTCTAAGATGCATAGCTAGGCTGCACTTGAAAAAACAGATCACTTAGTATACTGACTTCTCCAAGGTAATAATGCATACTTTCTTAAAACTGTAAATAAAATCATAGCCCTAAAAGCTGAGTTTGGACCTTTGTCTATTAATGCTTTCTCATAGCTAACGGGTGAAGATGGTCAACGAAAGCAAAACTTCTGTCATGATCTATTAATAGAGAATAAGGATTAATGAAGGATTATGTCATAATGAGTCTGCCTGCAGAGTCGCTTCAGTTCTTGTCCTCTACTGCCAAAATACAGTTCTCATTTCCAACAAACAAAGTCTATCTGAGAGAAAGCACAGAGCCCCTTTAGAACTGGAAAGTCCTGTGCATAATAATGAATGACTAACTCTTCTTTTGCCAAAGCGCTTCAGCACTTTCAGTGTCATAGGTCAAAGCAGTGATTCAGCGGGGGCCTGATCCTTATCTAAGCTTTTGCAGCAAAATTAGAATGTGCTGTATCCTTATTAAAGAAATGTTTGTTCCACCATCAATGAAACATAAAGAAAGCGGCTCAATGCAGTTTTGCAAATCACAGCAATAAACTGCTCGAGTTAACTGCTTTATTACAAATATTTAATTATTCTGTATGTTAAAGATCCTGCATTTGTAAAGACGAAATTAATAGCATACTCAATAACCTATTTGGATTTGCATGTGTCTGAGAGGGTATTTTATCAAATGGATTAACACTAGTAGCCCTCACGTTGAAAATGTTAAAAAAAAAAAAAAAAAAAAGTAATTCACACATTTGCAGAAACTACCTCAGCTCCAGGAACACTAACAATAAAAATGGAATAGGAATTTTCCTAAATAAATTATTTAAATATGTCTTAATATTTACACACAAAGCTCCCTACGTGTTCTCAATAGATACTGCATAAACAGAATTTATATACATACTAAAGTTGGTCATACTATGCACAGCCATTGCAGTAATCATCTGCGTGATAAGGAAGTAATTTCTCTCTACTAAAGTTTTAGCTGCTAAACTCTTAATGGTTGAATTTAACTATGCTGAACAAAATCTGTCAACTCCATCCACTTTTCTTTAAAACGTTTAAAGCAATACGGAAGGCTCTTTTTTAAAATACAATAGTGATTTAAATAATTAATTAGAAGTCAGGTAACACTAAGAAAAAATGAGTGAAAAAATGAGACCGTTACATTAGTCACTGAAAAGAGAAAGGCCATATGCAAATTTGATTTGTGTTTGTTAGACTAGCAAAACTAGAGCAAAACAACAAAAAAATGTAAATCAAGTTATACCTGATCTAAGTAAAATTTCAAATAGAATGTAACCAGAGAGTATATTAGGACTGAAAAGCAGAATACTAATCTCTAAAATTAGAAAATTGATCAACTGGGATATGCATCAGAGAGATTCATCAAAGCCTTGCAACAGCCTATCTCCATTTACTGTTTAGATACAGCTAATCTACATCATTAAATTGACCATTCAGTAACTGAAAATCTGCCATGTAGGTCCCGACTTTTCATAGAGGCTTTTAAATATGTATTCGGTAACTACAAAGTACTGAATATATTTTCAGTCTTTTTATACTAAGATTTACAACTAATGACCTTAAGCAATGTCATGCATGTAAAACAAAATTATGAGACCACCCTGGTTTGAGCAGAATTAAGGTATAGAATCATACTTCATTCTCATTCAAATTTAGTAGGCTAGAACAAAAAAAAAAAATCCATAGTAATATAGCTAAACCTATTTCATAGTTTTACTTTGTAAAATATGCCTCTTCACTTGTATTTTGCTATTACAGGCTCAATGTAAGTAGACAATTATCTAAGCTTAATGCCAAGAATGATAATGCATTGAGCACACGCAAAATCCTTGTGCAACATCAACTACAGCCCGCAGGGATAAAGCATTTATCAGTTGCTCCTTAGAGCACTAGTGGTTTGAAAATTCGGCTGCCCATGCCGACATTTAGTGAAATCATAGTTTTAGCTTCATTCAGACCCCAGCACAGTAAAGCCCGATACCAGGATGACTCCGCTGGCAATCTGCCTCCCCGGACCCACACGCACTGCAGGCTACTTTCTGTCCCACTACTCACCATGAAAGAAGTCCTTTTACTTAACTGCAGTAGTTGGCACAGTGCCCCTTTCACGGACCAAACTAACCGTCATCTTGGATGTAACAAATTAGTACATTCTCAGAATAATAATAAGTATGGACATGAAAACACTATTGTTTTTACTTGGAAATGAAGTAACTACATTTTAGCTGGGTGACTTTTTCAGTTCAGCACCACAGGCAAAAATAAATCTTATAAGAAGAATAGACAATTACAGGAGAGATGAGACACAGGCTTTTGCTGTGGGTTCAGAAGCAGAAGAGCTGCTTCTCATACTGCCTGAAGAATATACTGTAAAATAAAATTTGGAATATCAAACAAAAGGAACTGCTGTAGGGTTTTGCTACTTGATCTACAACTGATAGACCTTTTTTGCCTGTAAAGTACAGAAATGCTTAAGTAAGCTCTATTAACATTACAATGAATTATTTTACAAAGTACATTGAAAACATTACACAGAGTAATGCAAAAACTAGACTCAAGCTAACCATGGAAGTACGATTCTGTATTTTCCAATTGTAAAACAAACTTAGGTAATGGGAAATATATCTTTCACTACAAATAAATATTTCTACAGCATTGCATACTTGACATATTATCAGGGCACTGTGAGTACAGCAAAAATATTTTTTTCCTCAAGCTCTGCACGTTCCATTGCACATTAGATCTTTTAAAAGCAGTATCACAGAACACATTTTATAATGCCATTTTAAACTGCTGATAAAAGTAAATTCACATCATTGTTCTTGGCATGCTAGCACAGACATCCTAGGCCAAGTTCTCTGAAAAGTACA
The DNA here is from genome assembly GCF_047370975.1 of Nipponia nippon. Classification (NCBI taxonomy): domain Eukaryota; kingdom Metazoa; phylum Chordata; class Aves; order Pelecaniformes; family Threskiornithidae; genus Nipponia; species Nipponia nippon. The sequence goes on from NW_028262391.1 coordinate 993,725, forward strand.
GATAATTAAAACTTTCCTGTATCGCGGTCCAATACAGTAACAGCTTTCTTGCCAAACTATGATATGGAACATTAATAGGGATTTGAATAACAAGTGCATCCCTTACTGTGTAACTCCTTAGCAGCAGATAAGACTAAATTAGTGTGAAGTGCTGACAAGTATGGAAGATTAAAACAAATATTTCTTGTAAATACGCTAAATATATTTCCATTTTATGGCATGTTCAATCTGTGAAGCAAAAAATCCAATCTATATCACACATATTTAAAAAACACCGAGTTTGAGACAGTTTAAATAATTCAAGGTATTTTATGTAAAAATGTAACAATTTTGCTAAACTTTCTGGTTCAAATGAGTCCAAGAATATCTCATTATAAATGGAGACAGTCCTGAAAAAGCAATCAAGCATGACTAAAAAGATCACTCTTTTACACAAAAAAATAGCCTTCTTATTTTACCCTTTGTTGGAAAGACATTTGGCCAGCCACAGGGGAAATACATAATCTACTTTTATATTCAAATAATATATTTCAAAATTCTATGCATACAAGGACCTTAAAACAATTCTGGGTGGAATATGTAAGACATGGGTTTATGTGATCCTAATAACTGAATTGCTGACATGGGCTGACAATTACTTGGGGGGCTTTGTTTGTTGCTGTTACTCTAAAGCATGTGTACAAGTACTTTGTCTATTGGTTATTTCTAACGTGACTTTGAAGGAAAATACCAATGGAAAGACATTGCAATAAGATACATAGGCAGATCCTGGCTAGAAAAAACAGAAGTATTGCATGTGAGGAGTACGCATGTTTTCATAGGGATGTTGGCCATTACAGCTACCTTAATTCTGAAGCTTAACTGTGATCAAAGCAGCATTCCACCACAAACGTCGCATAGGAAAAGTACATCTCTATTTAAAATATACAAACCCCACTGTGAGTGCATCCTTTTTTTTATGTTCATGTAAAATATTCAGATAAAGAGTATTGATGGTGATTTGCTTTCAGAATCTGAAGGACTAATGAAACATCTTAATTTTTAAGGAAACTAATATGTCAGTGTTTCTGGAGGAAAATTGCTTTTCAAGGCAATACTGCCGGGGTAAGAGTCAGGGAGGAGAGATGCAATTGATGTTTTTCGCTTTACTTTAAACAAGATGACTGTTATTCAGTTTCTCAATACCCAGGATTATGAAGATCAGGGTACTATACAGCCCAGAAGAGGAAAAGCTTAGAGCAATTATGGTTCCCTTCTAAGTACTGTAGCACTCACTGTTGGTTTCCAACAAATAAGCAGTCTACACACATCTTGCTTCACAACTGCCTGAGGTTCCTGCTCCTAAAACTCACAAATATAAAAAAGGAACAAGGAATTAAATTAATATCACCATTTTCAGCCCTGGATTTTATCACTCATGAAAAGTCGAAGTTTTCTTGTATTAGCTGGATACGTTCCTCACTTACGCCTTTGCCGAGAAATAGAGAAGTTACAGTATCGGGGCAAAGGACCGAGGAGCGAAATGTCAGCGTGACTTGCGCATTGATAGCTTCCTCTGGGCCCTTTCAGCTTATACAGCAGAGCAGGATGAATATTTGTGCTAACTACACATTTCAGTACAAAGAACCCAATTCAGAGGAAAAAAAAAACTCATACCATTTATGGCGACTGTGCACTTTACAAAATACAATTATAAATGGTTTATTCATTCATAGGGAAGAGCCTCTATAACTGTTGTGCAAGCGACCTGCCCCTTGCTGAGTTTGATGAGCCTGATCCAAAGCCCAGCGAGGGCAACGAAGGAGCTCGCATCGCCTTCAGCTCTCGGGCTCCAGTCTCCTTCACACATGTTCCCCATTTAAAAAGGAAGAGCTGTGTGACCAATTTGGAAGGCACGATGTAGGGTTGTATGTAAAAACTGTTGCTGAGGTTTAAATACCTGAGCTACAGTTGACAGCATTGTCTGGATTTACAGGTCGGCATGAAGCTAAGCTGACTGAAGATGATTCTTAGGCATTTGCCAATTAAGGAGTATTTTTAAAATAGCAGCTACTGGCTTGTTAAGACAACAACTTTGTATGGATCATACTTATACATACAAAGTGCCATATTTATTGTTTATTCTTTCTCTACTCCCGTATCTGACAAGCACTAAAAATTTCTCACAAACACTCCTAAAAAAGCAACCGATGTAGCTGTATGTCCACAGCAGTTAATAGCACAGGCAGCTAATTAATTATGTACTTATGTGTGCAACTAGCTATTCATGCAAATTACACAAGCAGTTGAGCGCATACTTGGTGCACACAAATACTTAATTGCCCGATGTGCTAGAAGTCTTACCCAAAGTATAAAACGTCGTATCTAGCAATTGCTTTAAGCTTATATCTCCTCAGGACCTATAGATCCCATTACACCTCTCTCACGTGAATGATGTGCCTATATGCCACATTCATGACAACCTAACTCTTACATTATTCCAGCTACACAATACTGAAGAAAAGTTTTTACACAGATCTAGCTAAACTGATTCTTATTCTAATCGAAGGAAAACTACGCTGACATTTTATGTCTTAAGTACAATTTGAAGACTTAAGATGCATAAAAAGCAAAAAGATGCGAGGGAAAAGAAAATTAAAACGGATTTCTTCTATTAGGCAACACCGCAGCTCTTCCTCTTTGCCACTATTTCACTCGCACGTTAGAAGCGCAATCAAAAGGTGCTGTATGAAGCCCAACGTAGATTTTCTCTGGTTATGCCATCAACTTTTCAAGGGTTAACGGGCAGAGCTGCTCGCTGTGCCCTCTCCTGGCTGCAGCCCCGCTGCAGCCTCCAGCCAAGGGCAAGGGCGGCACAAAACGTCGCCCGCCCTCTCTTTGCTGAGCGCCGCTATTTTACATGCACTCTCAATAACCAAATTATTTTCAGGCCAAATATTAGGATCTTCAAGGTTTCAAAAGGAGCGTATTAAAATCAAGATAACTGGAACTTTTCATTGAAAAATGTAAAAGGGCACTGTTTTCTCTGGAATCATATCACTAGTTAGATTCAATGCCAGACACATCGTTAAGTCTGTCCTCACTCTACCTCATACCTACAAAAGAAAAGAAAAAAAGCTTCCTTTATTATTAATAAAGCCAGGGTTTGGAAGCATGATCTAAGGTGGACATCTAAGCATCCCTAGATTGTAGTGTAATTCTAATTATCATATGTAATTTGGGGGGTAATGGCTTAAGGCCAACCAGAATTACATTGTACTGTTTTGTAACGACTGTAGGCTTGATATTTGAGATATGATAGTTGCATATGAATGCGTCAACTTTACATGCATGGCTTGTGTTTCAATCTTTATCCTTTAAATAGAGGAGGCAAATCTAAATCAAAGACAGAATATTTTATGACTACTTTGAGCATGAATATCTTATCTCTTAGCACACAGATAACAGGAACTTGAAAGTTCACCAGAAAGTCAGAAACAAGGCAAGTATTCCCTTACTACCGGGAAGTGAATACCCAGTATCCAGAATCCCAGACAGAAGCAAGCTGCAGGATTCAGGGAAAAGAAGAGAAGTGTGTGTAAAGTAGAATCACAAGAGGCTGTGAAAAGGAAGGAGAGTTGTGTGCACCTTGAGATGGAATTTAGGAATTACTATCTTATTTTTTTCCTTGATCCAAATTATTTAATTTGCAACTCTAACTATAATTTTATTCCGAGATTCTCCCTAGTACTAAAGTCTAGATCTAAAGGTAGAGCAATCTTACTGTTTGGTTTTAGCAATAAGCAATATATGCATACCTTCAAATTGGACATCAGATATAATTGCTGCAATGTCTGAAGCACCTTGTCTGCATGGGTAGTATTAGAAAATGTTTAATTTTGAACCTTCCTGATGACCAAAATTTGTCTTCCTGTCACCCCAAGAAACCCAGGGAAACAAGTGCTAGCCCTCCACTAAGAGCCGGAGGAAAAAACCCTGTCTTTCCATACCAAAAGAGAGTCTGCCCCAGTTCTAGCTACCCAGAAGCATGAAGCATCCAGAACTGCAGCCCTATAAACAAAGTATCAATAAAACCTACTTGTAAAAACCACCTAAAGCTGCATGACTAATGCATCCGTTGCAAAAATAAAATTTCTGTAATGTTATACTTGGCACATTGAAGGGCAGCCGCTATCTCACGGGTCTCGATCACTCACGATTAACAGGAAGCAGATAAATAACTCAGCGAATCAAGATCCGCTTTGGTTTTCTACAGCATGACAAGAAATAAGGCTGAAGAGAACACAGTTACTTTGCTTCAGGATAGAGCAGTTTAAGTTTCATGAATAATGATCTATGTTTTTTGATAAAACAATTTTTTGCCAACTTGAACTACAAAGCTTCTCCCTTCACCCAGTGACATCACATCTCAACATTTTTTCATATTTTCACATTAATCTGGACCAGGAACAGCAATGAACACATTCTTTTGACAGAAACCCTATCACACCTGCTGAGTCTCACGGACTCAGCACTCCTTGATTTGTCCCCACAACACTATTACAGACGGGGTCTACATTTTGTGATGGAGTGAGCTAAGGACCCTCTCCTGCTTCAGCATCCCGGGTGCTAAGGTGATCCTACTAACCACCAGTCTGGTACATGGGCTGCCTGGGCAGGGGAAAAGCTGGCGCTGCCCAGCAGCAGAGGGATATCAGCTTCCCAGCACGGACCTTTTCTCCAAGAAGCCGCCCGAGGGTGCAGGTCCCCAGCTGTACCTACACACCACAGCCGTGCACGCCAAGGAGACCCAGCAAACCCCATACGTAGCACTGTGCACGTCCGTTACATGATAGGCGATACCCTTGTCAGACAGTCAAACACCCAGACGCGACCTGTCGCGTGATTCGCACGCGAACTCCCACGTACTGAGACAGGAAAAGGTGGAGATATTTGCTGCAAAATTTAGATCTGAGAACTTTATTCTAGATTAAAATATGCATCAGGCAACTGAAGATAGATACTAGAGATAACTCATCCAGAAAAAGTATTAAATAATAATGAGATAACTTATCCAGAAAGAGTATTAAATAATAACGAAATTAAGTGATACGGTTAAAGAAAATGAAATATATGAAGTATGGAAATGCACATTTCCCATATATAAACTTAGCACGACTTTCCACTGATACAAAGCTATGTGTTTTTTATTTCAGCAGCTTTATCTGGGCAATTCTTGACTAATCTGATATCAGCGGGGTTTTTTCCTTATTATATTTCTTTTAACATCAGTAATGCTGGACAGAACTGAAATAAAGATGACTCACATACAGCTCTAGCCCTACCCACTGTGCCTTTACAGGCAGGTCCTCGCCTCCATGCCTGGTTCTTGCAGACTCAGGGATTTGATTTACAAGTAACTTTGCCCAGGACCCAGGAAATTCTCCCTCCTGTCGCTTTGAAGGCGCTGCTGAATGCTGCGTGCTCCCCTCTGCCTCCTTACAGCCTTCATGTGAGCTGCAGGCTTGCAGTTCTACAATGGTCATCTTTGCTGTCCCCTCCTATAGACTCTGGTATCTCCTGCTCCTTGGGCCTGTAGCTCACAAGGGAAAGCGTTGCCCCCCATCCCTCCTGCGGGACTCACCTCACCCCATCCTCTGAAGGCATATCACAAAATTACAAAGAGAAGCAAAACTTTCAACACTCACTGTCACCTTCATACTTCAATTCATTCAACAGAAAAAGTGATCTACTAGAGAAAAAAAAAATCTACTAAATGTTTTAAATTCATATTTTTTCAACATGTTTAGATTTTCCACCTTAAGAAAATTTTCATTTTTTAAAACAGTATGGCTACATTTAATTCTGAAAAAGCATTAAATATCCAAGCTGATATATAACTTTTGTTACAATCATGAAATGAAAAATAACTTACTTGCTCTGCTCTATTCCAAACCATAACACCAATTGATTGAGGTATGGGAAAAGAAGGAAATTGTAAAAAAAAAAAAAAAAAAAAAACAACAAAAAATACACAAGTACTATTTTTTCCTTCAATATGCAATTCTAAACCAAAGTCACACGCTTCCCCATTGGAAAGCCATTTCCCCCCCAAGCATTTCACTGAAAGTTTGGCATTAAAAAGAAATTAAAACCAATAGAGCTTATGGGGGCAGGTGATGACCTGTGTTCAACGAGTCTTAGTTTTTGAAAAATGAAAGTGTTTCAGAAAGAGCAAATAGCAGCGCTTTATCTTCATTTAACTGCTAACAGGACAGCGTCCAAGCCTGATGGGAGGTTGAGGAAACTGAGGCCTGGATTCACTGGTTCAAACTGTGCTCATCACAGGCCTTTGTGGAAAGAGCCGGTTTTACGACCCCTGTTTGCAGTTCCCATTTCTGGCAATGGCAGAGAGCAGTTCAGTTCCTTCCCTCCCTGGTACCCCACAGTTCAGAGGAACCTCGTGATGACCCCTCGTCCGTGCTCCTAACACAAAAACCACCAAGTGCAACTCAAGCGTTGCTGTTTATTTCAGTGGGTGCTTGAACATCTCTCACATCTGTAGCAGCAAAATATCAGAAGGAAGACCACAATCTTTTCCTCTGGTTAATTTTCTATATGAAATAATGCAAAGGGGTTGAATATAATGCCACTGCCACCAACTTTATGTTGCCTGTTAATTCACCTCTCAAATTTCAGAAAATCACTCTCCAGCCCCAAGCATTGCGTAGGGTTACAGAAGGTCTAAGCATCTGCTTATCATCTTCCATGTCCCTTCAAGTAAAATACATCTGCAATTGGATTTGCCTTTTTATTTAATGGTAGGTTGTTTGGACACTATAGGCATTCTATATAATTTATAAATATAAAGCCAAAAAGCCCACAAAAATAGCATCTGCTCGTGTGTACTGAGACAATGTTCCATGCATTTCCACTCCAGAGCAGAAAAGAACTGATTTTTGAAAACCTTATTCATGCTGATGAGTGGTCACTGAGACTTTAGGCCAATGCAGACGTATTTGCAAAACATATTTACAAAAGGAAATGCTTTTGGTTATCACTGCTCTGAAGTTCTTGTAAGAAACGTTTGTGGACAGATATTCTCCAGTGTCAATATGTTATCAGCTTTTGCTCAAGGACAGTGCTGAAAAAAAATGACATGTAGAGACTTTTTTTTCTTTTTTTTTGTAAACAACCACACACGGAGTAGCTTAACCATCTGTTCCTCCCCTAGGTGGATATGGAGCCACGTTTCCAATAAAAAACTAAGAAAACATTAGTACCACTTTTCTGGGTTTGTAATTGCAGGTAATATTGCAATAAATTGACCTGGAGCATGAATATTTTTCTTAAAAACCCAAACTCACTTTGTGTTGCCTGTGCTGGCTCATCCAGTTGACTTGGCATATTCTCCATAGCAGCTGTGTACCTTTTTAAAAAGAAACAAACCAAAAATTAATGGACAGTCTTCTAGCCAATGACTGGTTATATACACTTCCTCCTAGCAACGACAACTTGTACTTGCTTTGTGTCTTTCACAGAAGGATCTCAAAGCAACAGATTACAATTACACCTCATCCTTCCTAAGAATCAGAGAAATTGGAGCAGCAGATGCTGAGCAACCTTGAGAAAAAAAAAAAAAATCTCTTTGCACATTACTTACAGAAAGCAAGGATAAAACCAGAAGGTTTGACCCTCTCTTTCCTTTTCTGACACTGTAGCTACAGATCCTTCTGATGAAGGAAGAAGGAATGTTCACATTTCTCACAAATTTAGGATTTCTTCAGATACTATAGTGTTAGTTGGGAAAAATCTTATTTCTTAACCCTTACATTATGGATAATTAATTCTTTTCCTCCTCCCTAATTTTCCATCAGCACCACCCATTTAGTAACAGATAATTCTGTGTCTTTTTTCTTTTGACTACCATTGCTGCAATGCTGAAGAGAATGAGTGAGGGGAGGAGTAAAGTAGAAAGAGTCAGGAATGAAAAGGGAGGGTTTGTATGGGGGGAGAAAGAGATGAAGAACAAACAGAGGTCAAAGCAAAGAAGAAAGAAAACAGGAGAAAAAGAAAAGAACAAGAAAGCAAGAGAATCAGAGAAGAGGCTTACATACTTCTAGGAGGCTTGGAAACGTTCTGGAGAGGCAACTCGTACATCCCTTAATCTTTCTGTTTATACATCACACCACCTAACCTTCACACCACCTATCTCCAGCAGGCTGAAGGAGCTCTAGGATGGGAGTAGTTTGCCCCAGAAACTTTTATTTATATCCCTATGTCTAGACAGGGCAAAAAAACCCACTGTACAGGATCTAGCACAGCTGAGCTGCAGTCACAATTTCAGATCTCTGGATACAGTAAAGTACAAACAAATAATATTTATGTTCCCATATAATTACAAGCATCCAATGAAAATATGAGCACAGCAGTACAGCGCAGCTCTACTGCAGGAGGAGTCCGAGCTCTCTGGGTGAAAGAGGACCAGCGGCCTTTGTAAGAGAGCAGTGTCCAACAGCTCTGCTCATATTCAACTCCTCTGCGGAGTCCTGCAGTCCCAGATACAGCCTGGACCGCTCTTCTCTGGTAAAAGTTACTAGAGGCACTCTGCAAAGATCACAATATTTTTTTAGATCAAACGAGATAAAGGCCCAAGCCTCCTCATGCCCAAGGAAAAAAAATTGTCTTGCTGACATAAACTACTAAGAAATTAGAGGGGAAAAAAGGGATGGATTTGTGCTCAGACAAGAAACGAGGGCTAAAACATTTCTTTTCTGTTCTTGGGTTTGTCACTCCCTGACTGAAGCATTAAGGAAAATATTACAAGAGTGTCATGCAATTTTCAGCCTTATTTATGCAAATTGACAAAAATGCCATCCAGTCAACAGCTCCACATCAGTTTATTCTAATTAAAAATCTAATCTTTAGTGCCTGATTTGACGGCTGTTGGCCATCTTGTGAAGTTGAACACCTCTGAAAATCAGGCGCTAAATATCTTATATCAGGCTCGCAAGATCAATGAACATTAAAAAACCCCCTTTGTTATTCAGCTCTGATAAAGTGGAGATAACACTAGATGGCATGAATCAAGGATTGTATGTTCGTGAAATAACATGCAGTACTGATGCCTTCATTCCTGACAGCTTGGGCTACGTGCGTCTTTGCTCTGATCCAGCACAGACATTCTTCTGCTAGCTTTATCCTTTAGAGATTTGCCTGAAAAAAATCCCTGTGGACAGAGAGTATTTCTATAACACTGGGTTGATCATTCTCTTCTGGTCTTAAAGTAGCATATATAAATAGCGGGTTTGGAAATCTTCCTCAAAGAAGAGTTGTACATGTTTTGTACATGCTCTGCGCCAGTCTCATTGACCCATTTGTAAAGGATTGCCATATATTTTGAAGGTTATTTAGGATGGAACGTGGCATGTCCAAAATCAAAGTCCTAAGCCTCTGAAGAACAGTGCCAGGCTCCCAGGTGGAGATGTTCATGGGTCACACCTTCCATGGATCAGCATGGAAGCAGCGTGGAACTCATCCTGACCAGTAACCCCTGTATGCATACAATTCTGTTTTAAAAAGGAAATTTAAAAGCCCTCACGTTTTAGATGGACCACTGGTTCTGTTCAAAGTTCAGAACTTAATGTTTTGGGGTAATGTATAGGTCCAGCAGATCCATATACATATAGATTAAAATGTTTATGTAACTAAGGAGGAGAGATGACCCTACCATACTTCTCTCCAGTTTTCCAGAATGCTCTGTCCAGCTTCACAATTCCAGACTCCAGTTTTGACTTAACAAAAAGCTCCTTTATAGCGGTCAAGCTTTGTGTTGTTCAATGTAGGGTATTTCTTGTCAGCAAAAACCAGTCTATCCTTGAGCTACCAAGGAAATTTATGTCACGTAGCATGATCCCAGGCCATTTTTCTTGTGACCCCTGAACAGTCCAACCTTTTGTTTCAATATCTTTGATCAAATAGCTGTTTTCTCTGCTCACTCTTTCCAGCTGCTAGGAACCAGCAGCAAGAAGACAATCTCCTCACCCTCCGTGGCCAGGAGGAATAAAAACAGGTTTAAAAATCCTGGTCAGCCTGCCTTGCTTCAGCACATGAGATACCATTAGCTGGACAACTCCCTATCCGCAAAACTCCGCAAACACATAATTAAGTCTTCGCATATCAGATGTAAGCTTCTAATGTCTTGTTCAGAGTATACTGTAAACCGAATAACAAAACCACAAAATAAATGTAATGAAACTAAAAGAATACCTAACAATTTTTTTTTGTTTCCAAAACTCTTCTGAGTCCGAATCCATGCTTCAACAATCAAAAGACTCACTTTTAAAACCAAGTCAACAAATAGCTTTCTTTTACTGTTTCAGAAACAGTTATCTGTTAAAAAAAATAAACAAAACAAAAACACCCCCAAAAAACCCCAAAACAAACCACAGCACTTAAAAAATAAAAGTCATACTTGTAGGTTTTTTTTTCCTTAGAAAAGGGGAATTAAACTATTAAAGGACACCTTGTTAAGTAATTATATAGCAACATCACTGTGCAATTAAATAGCCATCAGTCCCTGCAGCTGAGAAATTTCAGGTAATTATTCAAAGATAATTTAATAGGAGAATTACTGTATTCAAGAAAGCATTAGCTAGTAATCTACCTCAATTAAAGCAGCCAATTAATTTCAGCACCTTGATAATAGTTGCCTTTTGCCAAACTATCCTCCCCTACATAAATCCTAAATTTCAGAATAATAATACAAAAAGTGAATTTGGTGCATTTCAGCTTCCATAAACAACAATCCACTCCCAGAGAATTAGGATGCTTTTATTGTACCTTATGTTATCAGTATGTATTACTTTTACTGTTTTAGTGTTCAACTTCAGTTTTACCGTGGCTGCGTATGCACCCATCTGTCGGTAAGGCGATTTAGAATAACGAGGGGTATGGAGGAAGTCTGTATAAAAGGAAGAGATAGTTGTCTGGTCATACCAAAAGAGAACACAAAAAGCCACGTAATAACCGAAAACGTGTCCCACTGTGACGATGCGCCTTCAGGGAATTATGGGACACTCGCAGTGTATTGCTTGGTCTGCTACCGTGCGTCCACTGGAGACAGAAGTCATTAATCACACACAGTTGCGAACGGCGTTCATTGTAACAGATTTTGTGCAGAAACAAAAAACTGCACATGCCACACAGCAGTTAGTTACACAGCAAAATGTTCTCTCAAGGTCAGTACACACTGGAAGTTCTTTGCTACAATGGTGAATGAATATCAACACCTTTTCCATCTTGCAACCTCATACTTGTGAGTCTGGGCTCCTTGAACTGGGATATCAACAAAAACAGACACGGAGGACACGTGGATAACTTTCAGAAAGACACAAAGGGCAGTTTGGCATCCAGCACTTATACAGGTTCAGTGGCTGCTGAGGTCCTAGATTCCTCACACCACTTTAAATATCAAAATATGTAACAATCAAGAAATAGATCCTTTTTAAAAAATATCCTGTCATGCAGATGGTCCCTGATTTAATTACCACTTTCTGCCTCAACCAGAGCTATACTATGTTTTCTTTCATTTCCTATTTAATTTTTCTTTAAATAGAGAACAAATGATTCTTGTAAATAAAAGAACATCTATGTGATTCAGATTTTCATATATTCCTTGTATATGCTGGGGGTTCTCTTCCTTCCCCCTTAAACCACAGCAGTGTGTTGATGGTAGACTGAATAAGTGTCCTTTTATCTAAGCCTTGAAAATATGTATAAAAACAAACACAAAACTCAATCTTGGCAAGACTGAATCGTGATTCATTTAAGAAAAATACAGAACTGTATAGATGTTCAGTGAATTTATCCCCTCTCCTTCACAGGGGGGGAAAAAAACCCATAGATGTAGAAAACTCCAAACTCCAGATCTGGAATAATCCCAATATCTCTGAGCTATTGATCACTAACAGAAATCTGTGATAAACACACACAGTAGGGCTTTTGTTGAGATCAGTCCGCATCGTGATTTGAGCTATTATGTGTTAAATAGCTGAAAAGTCATATAAAATCTTTTAGAGTGGGGCCCCTGCCCCGAGCCCCTGTTTTGTTTCAGGTTTCCGATGTTTCCCTTACTGACTCATCAGCGGTGAGTACATTTCCATTTAATTCAAGAGTACTCGGCATTACCTGATCCATTAGCACCGTCCCAGAATTTAGAGAGGTATTCAAGATTTCCTTGCCCATTGTGCAATTACTTTTAGCCCATCATAAATCCCAATATTCTTCTATGAAATAATCATTACAAAAAAAGTTAACTGAGCTGCTTCAAATGGTACCAAAATTTCTTCAAACTCGTGACAGATTTGAATGTGTTTAATATATCCCTAAACTTTTACTTGTAATAATCAGATTTCAGCTTTTTGTTATCTCTGAGTATCCTTTTTGTTTAAGGCAATAGAGAAAGAAAAAAACCCACCCAAACCACAAACAGATCCATTATATATCTCTGTCTCAAAATCTGTGTATCACTCTCCACACCAATATTCAACAAGCTACTTAAGCACATATCTGTCTTAAATCACATTGATTAAAGTGGGATTAATCATATATCTAAAGCCAGACTCATCCTTAAGTATCTTGCCTTATAAGAAAATGAAGATAGGTATTTCACTGACCAGTGGTTTTCTCACCTCCTCATCTAGTGACGGATAGAAGAGCACGTATTAGACAGCATTGGTGCAGGCTCTTAAGCCTTTGCAGGTGGTTGTGATCCCTGTGATGGAAAAATCTAATTTTTCTTCACTGTTGTGAAGAGGGATGAGAAAGAATATAGCACCACAGAGATTAGGCAAGAGCCCTAAAAGGCTCCCAAGGCAGTCTGTAGTAGCGATGAGCTGAACAGCAGGTATCTGGGGACTCCTGCTCCCCTTCTTCTCTTTCTCATACAACGTACAATGATATTTCATACCAAGCTGAACAAATAAAGGCAAAAACTACTATATATTGATAAGATTAGAATCAGAACTTAGGGGAAGCTGCATTGTAAATTATACAACCAGAATAAGTAATTGACAATATTTACCATTGAGAACTACAATTCTCTTGGCATCCAGAGTCAAATTATATGTGTATTAATCCCCCAATCACAAATTTACTCTCTGAACAATATAATCCAAGTGATTAGAGAAAGTAGAGATTCATCCAAAATAACCACAAGATACCTAAAGGGTTTAATTTGCTCCATCACAGTGCCACTTGCTGTTCTAATTATCATTTCATCTGGAGTTACCTGTAATTTTCTGTTAGTGCCAAAAAAATTGTACATTTTGTTTTCTTAACATCTAGTAGGAGTCTACTATTAATCAGTCATTTTTCAACATTTAGAAAATTGTTCTACGGATTTAGTACACGTTTTATTAACGGACCATCCATAGCAGCATTATCTGCATAAAACAGTCAGTAACTGATTAATAAAGTATTAAGTAGTTTTAGTCTTAATAGGGGCCCCCGAGAAGCTTCATCATCATCAGTCAACAGGCCAAATTCACAGACCCAATTAAGCACTCTGATAAATTGGGATCACTGAGATTCTTCTTTAGGACTGTATATTATTTTACTACCTGTTTTGCATGAGGGAAGAGAGAAAGATCAGCTGAACCATAAGTACACTGAGGTTTACGACTGTTTGTGTTAAGCAAACTTGGTTTAGCTAGGATTCAACACCTGTTTTCTGCAACTACTTTTAGAAGGCAAGGAAAATGACATGCTCACCTTAGCTTGACAGAAAGCAAAGGTGAGAATTTTAATCAAATTAAGAACAGTAATACCAACCATCACTCTGGTTTTCAAGTAGAAAACAACCCAGAGCCACAAGCTCAAAGGCTGAGACGCATCCCCTAAAACGTCCCACCTTTACCCGAAAACCTCAGCAGGACACCTTCTCCTTCCTCCAAGGTGGCAGCTGGAGAGACAAGAGGAGGGGGCCGCAGGTGGTTCGCAACAGGACAGCGCAAGCCCTCATCACGCAGCAGCACGTCCCGGGTCCCTCTGCACAAGCAGCGCTTTCAGCAGCAAGGACCTCGCACAGGACCCTTTCTAAGCCACCATCATTCACTCACATACAAACCACCAAGGTAATTTACCATTTCACACCACCAGTAAGCAAGTCCCTGTACGCTGGATTTGTGTTACAGTCAAGATTCAGGGCTTGGCACAAGGGAGCTGACTAAGACCAACCACGGGACAAAGAGCCCAGCAGACAAAGGACTAACCTCCGCGATGCGACAGAAGGAAGAAGGAAGGGCTTAAACCCCTGGCGGCTCTGTAGGAGGAAAAGACCAGCATCGGGGCTGATCCACGTCCTCTGTTGCGAGTCAGATAAAAGGTTCGTTGAACTTTGTATCCTCTCTGAGGGTAACCAGAAGGCTTAGGTGCCCTGCACAAAACCAGGACAGACCTGCAGTGGTGTCCCCCCAAAACCTTTCAGCAATTCTCCCACTTGAGATCTCCCCGCTCTCTAACAGCAAGGAGTATTCCCCACATCAATGTCTAGGAATATGGGGGGAAGGGGGGGGCAGAGAGCACAAAGAAAACATCAACATAGCAAAAAGCAATTGTTCTGTGAGGACAACGTAAGGGGCAGCGTGCAAGCACAGCAAACTGAAAATTACTCGCAGACATTATTCACAGAATTGCTTCAATAGATTTAAGAAACTCATAGGCTGCTTGCAATTAAAAGTGCATACAAAAAAGTGATATTTAGTGAATAAATTAGCTACTATAAACACTATCATCTTTACTGAACAAGTTTAAATTAGCTCTCAAATACTTTCCAAACTGTAATTTGAAGAGATAAATATGTTTATGATTAGATAACAGCCTTCTCTAATATCTAAATGAGGAAAAAAAACATGACCAAAAAAATAATAGTCCATACAGACAGGTATTGTCTTAAACTATGTCTCCATGGCAGCAGTCATACACGTGATCATGAACCCTTTTGCCCCGAGTGCCTTGTATCCCCCGCTTTAGGGAAAAAAAAAAAACCCTAAACTGCTTTTTCAGAAAATGAAGTTATTACAAGAGATTCAAAGGTGAGGAGAGAAGAACTATTTTAGGTGAAATGTGGTTAGTTACAGAGACTTTAACAATTGCAAGTAGGGAAAAGAAGTTCAGCTTCAAGTTCTCAGCGAAGCAGGGCGATGCGAGCAGCCCTCCACCGCTAAGGCTGCGGCTGGGAGATGGCTCCCTGCTAACTCCACAGAAGACAGGGCCACCGAATTCACTTCCAAAACCTAAACTCTACAGAGGGCAAGTATACATTTTTAAAGCTCTTACCTGAATACTGATTAATCTCAGAACGATGGAGGGATTTTATTGCAACAGCAGTCGTCAATCTAAGCACAACTGAACGCAAACCAAACATCTCTGCCTCCCTACTGTCAGTCAGGCACACTAAAATGAATTAGCATAAACACTCCCATTATAGGAAATATTTTTTTTTTATATCTATGTTGTTATTGTTATTGTCACTATGAAAAGTTAGTCATACAAGAAAATCAAATCTGCTACATTCAGTAACCACAGAATTATAAAATGCGTAAAATTCAACTTCAAACAATAACTCTAGAGAAAATAATTTTCTCTTGTGATTAGTTGACAGTCATCTTAATCTATTATCAAATAAATATCTTATGGTGAAACAGAAAGGGGACATCATCCATTTTATAAGCTACTGTCTCTGTGGATCTTAGAATACTCTTTTTAAGAAACACTGAACAGAAATGAACAACAGAAAATGCTTTGCCAACTTATCAAAACCACTTACATTAAAAAAGCCCTATAAAATCTAATCCTGACATCAGTAGGTTACAACTTTGTATGTCCCCGGGGCATTAAAATAATACTCTTTAGAACAGCAGGTGGACTATTTTAGTCTTCAGCTTTCTACTTCTAACAAGGCTTTTTAAATTTTTTTTTCCCTAGGAATTAAGGATGCTAATCACAATCTCCAAATGTGCATTGCTGGGCTGTAAAAATACTAGACCACAAACTGACATGGCAGCAATGTATTATGCTGCTATGAAGGAGTCCTAAATAGGTAGAAACCTCGAGATTCCAGGCTTGCCATCACAAAGGTCAACATAATTGGCCACATACAGCAAAACCAACCCCCATGTCTTCCCCTAGCCAAGCCGACTGCCAAGGAAACCCTGTCTTCCTACTGGGATAAATGAAGTCTAAAGTGGGAGGAGCAGGAGGTCTGGAAATTTTAAGTGTGAAAATGTAAGGAACCCTAAAGATGCCATCAAAATTTATCCTTAAAGATATCTTGTGATGAGTTAATAACATTTGGTCTTAAATATTTTTTTAAGTATGAATTATTCTAAATGTTTGATGATATTTTTCAGTATCAGTGCCTAAATTTTAATGCATTAGTGAGTAAAACAATAATATTACTATGTTCATTTTCCTCTTTAAATATATACTTTCCATATTAATAATACAGAGATCAAATGTATTTAAATAATCCTTATCCACTTATCAGACATCAGCTACGTGTGTGGATTCCATGTAGCTTATGTTGGGTGCTGCAGATGCGGTGGCTAACTTCTTCCACGCAGAAGAAACTCTTACCACACCAGGATCTCAGCCTAAAATTAGCCCTATTAAATTTAAGATTCTGTGACATCCCACCCTTACTCAGGGTCTTCACAGGAGAAATCAGCTTTATTTTGATAAGGAGATATTTGTGGCAACGACATAATATTGTCACCTGTAATTCCAAGAAAATGGACCACGTGATTCAACAAATCCCTTACAATTCTGTACTGCGCAAGTTCTTAATTATTCTTTCCAGTGTAGCTAGCTACACAGATTCGTAAAAAAAGGTTTTAAACCCCTCATCATTTCTAGATTAAAAAAAAAAAAAGTCAAGCTAAAACATCTGAGGAGCAAAAAGAAAAACGTACTATAAAATGCCTTTCCTGTCAGATCAATTTCAGCAAAATCAAAATTTCACAGAATACACTTTCTAGTGCATTCCAGGGAAAACGTCAAAAAAAAAAAAAAAAAAAAAAAAGGCAGCAAGAGGGAGAGGAAGTAAAATTCTGAAAACTAAGAGAGGAGAAAAAAAAATGAATGAGACTAAAAGGGACCTAAATTTTTCTGAGCAGTTTCATCAGGTGGCTAAAAACTTGTCCAAATGAAAAATATGTATTTAGATTACAGTAACCTTAAAAACAAACAAACAAACCAACCAAAAAACCCCACAAACCCAAACAAACAAAAAATCCCCTATAAATAGTTTGTCTGCAAAACTAAAACTTACAAGCCAAATAACACTATTTTACTAAAGTAGCAGCTTAAATTCCAGAAACCACAATAAGCACCAAAGTCACTCAAGCGTACGGTGACAGGTTTACGCACAGGTAGTATGTACTAATAGGCAAAGAGCAGATCATGCCACGCCGCCTTAAATTGTCTTAGAAGCGATCACTGAATCTATTTCTGATGAAACCATGTATATGTTCTATCAAAATATTGAGAAAATTATTGGAGAATGATGACATAGTTCTTAAACTTCTACAAAGAAATCTTTACAAAGATTTCTATTTTTACAGTGTTGGCAGTACTACTGTTGTGCATTAATTGTAAGCATGGTGTAGCTAAAAGCATAGCTGTAATATCAACTTTGTGGTGAACTACTTCAATGGAGGTAACGAAGTAAGGAAAGCGCCTAAACTTCTGTGGAAGAGACGTTTGATGATACACTTCTGTGTTAAAATGAATTCTTTAAAAATGGATTGGACAATTGGACTGTTTGCTAGAGCAAAATGAATCAGAACATTATTAAAGGGTATATACATGCATATATATATACACACACACACACACATTTTCTCTATCTACATTTGTATGTGCCCATCCTAATACAACAGTACATCTTTTCCACAAAAATACAATAATCAGCCTTCTGAGAACCACTCTGTCCGCTAACCAAGTCCAGTGCTGCATGACTATGTTGTACAACATCCCCAGCCAGCTATTTGTGTTACTGAATGAAACAAAAACTTATATTAACAGCGTATATGTTAAGTGACAGCTCATTGACTAACACACAACTGCACTAATAAAGAGATTAATTTTTAATAATAAATTAATATGCTTGCGGTAATTTCAGTTCTCACTTGTTTGGTACCCTAAGCACTGCACGCATACTGGAAGACTGATGGGATCAGACATGCTATGACCGAGCAGGTCATCTCTAGCCCTTCAAGAATCCTTTCTGCAGAGCTCCCAAGCAGCATGCTTCGCTGCAGCTCTGGGACGAGATGCGCTCAGGCACAAACTACCTCAGGCCGCGAAGGAGCGGTCTCTGACGAGGCTGGATAGGGACCAAAGCGCACACAACTCCGCACCGCAAATGCGATGGCTCGGCTTGGCCATGCATGCCTGGACTAAATAATAATGGGACTGCTGAGGCTTTTCAGAGCGCTATGGCCTCAACACACCGATGCACTCCAGCATACGCCCGGCTTTAATAAGTGAGAAAGCAGCCCTATTGAATTCAATACGGCTCTTTCCATGTTTTAAAGTGTATACTTAACTTGCACTATCAGGACTTTTTCATCAAATACAGTTTAAAGATTAAAAACAATCGTTTATCTTTACTTTCCATTCCTCAAAGGGCCAAATCCTGTGACAGTGATTACATCCTTCATGTCTATAAATTTCAGTATGAGACAGATATTTGCAGTGCTTTACTGAGGGCAGCCCACAAAATAACTTAGATTTTCTTCAGACAGACTTGCAGAAACACGGTACCAAACTACCACTACTCTTTACAATATAATACACACCTATATGTGATATACTACAATATACTATATAAAACATGGCGAAAATACCCAACATACAAGCCAATAGGAAAGTCAATTGCTGGGCTGTACTTAACATATTTCTTTCTCACTGGACTTTACACTTGTTTCACCACCAGTTAATTGAAGGTAAGCATTTAGGGTATAATGAGTTTGTGTTCTCTTGCTGTCGCAGTTTAACCCCAGCCGGCAACTAAGCACCACCCAGCCTCGCACTCACTCCCCGCTCCCCAGCGGGATGGGGGAGAGAATCAGAAGGGTAAAAGTGAGAAAACTTGTGGGTTGAGATGAGATAGAAACAGTTTAACAATTAAAAAAGAGAAAATAATAATAATAATAATAATAATAATAATAATAAATTGTAAGGAAAAGGGGGGGAGCAAAGAGAGAGAAAAATAAAACCCAAAAAAGACAAACGATGCAAATGAAAACAATTTCTCGCCACCGACTGATGCCCAGCCAACCCCCAAACGGCGACCTCCCTGCCAACCTCCCCTCTAGTTTTATTGCCGAGCGCGACGCCATACGGCATGGAACATGCCTTTGGTCACTGGGGGCAGCTGTCCCAGCCGTGTCCCCTCCTGGTGTTATCAACGCTGTTGTCAGCACAAATCCAAAACATAGCCCCATAGTAGCTACTATGAAGAAAATTAACTCTATCCCAGCCAAAACCAGCACACTTGCCTCATGCAGTCTCCAAGTTAGAAATCACACAAGTTTCAAGTGAAAAACATTTAGGATGAAAGGTTCGCTAATCCTTGATAACTACTGTCTTGGTATCGGCTGGAATAGAGTTAATTTCCTTCCCAGTAGCTGGCACAGTGCTGTGTTTTGGATTTAGGATGGGAATAATGTCGGTAACACCCTGATGTTTCAGTTGTTGCTCAGCAGTGCTTACACCGGTCAAGGGCTTTCCAGCTCCCCATGCCCTGCCCGGTGCACAAGGAGCTGGGAGGGGGCACAGCCGGGGGGGCTGACCCAGACCGGCCCAAGGGCTATTCCATACCCTATGGCATCGTGCCCAGTATAGGAACTGGGGGGAGCTGGCCGGGGGGCAGCAATCGCTGCTCATGGACGGGCTGGGCATCGGTTGGCAGGTGGTGAGCAACTGCGTTGTGCATCACTTGTTTTGCATATTCTTTTATTAATATTATTATTGTCTTTTCCTCTGCTGTCCTATTAAACTCTCTTTATCTCAACCCACATGTTTTTTTGGTTTGGTTTTTTTTTTTTTTTTTTTTTTTTTTTGGTGTGGCCCCCGCCCCCCCCCCCCGATTCCTTCCCCCATCCCACCAGGAGGGGACGGGGAGTGAGCGAGCACTACGGGGTGCTTAGTTGCCGACGGGGCTTAAATCACGACAACTACATCTCATGATTTTCCTGTGGATTCTTCGTGAGTCTACAGAGACTAGTTAGAATGGACAAAAGAAACACGCAGTGACAAAACCCATAGCAAGCATAAGACACCTTTGAGATAACAAACTGGGACAAAAGATTAAACAAAGTCTAAGAAAGTTGTCCATCAAACACAACCTTACCATTGAAAAACCATGTGCCGTGACTTCTTTAGAACAGAGGCTGAGTATCTGTAACTTGTCCAAGAATAATGAATTTGAAGCAAAACAGTGACGACTAGTCTTGGATTTTCTTTTGAGTCGTATTAGGTCACATAAGCAGAATTTGCTTCACTAAGGCCAAAATTCTTGTGCTCTGTTATTTGTCTCAACAGCAATAAGATCCAGCTATACTATGAACTGAATATTTGAGAAACAAATTTCTTCTTAAAACTGCTATATCTGAGTAAATGAATCCTCTAACAAAGACAAAACTCATACTTGCTTTGATTGCCTGTAGGCTAACACAAAAAGAAAGTTTAATCCTACTTAACATATAGGTTCACCTCAGAGAGAAGGCTTTGGCATGTATCAGAGAGTTTTTAAAAAAAATAAAAAAAATTTACAGATGCAGTTGTACCGCAAATGTTTTGACCTTGACACCGCATAGGCCACCAGCTCCCAGGTTCATCAATACAACCCCCTGAAGTCTCACATCCCATGACTTTGAAATCAAAGACAAATGCTGATACTCCGCTTAGAATTTAGTAAAGCGGCAGTCGTGAAAATAACCATCCTGAAAGGGAAAATCCATGAATGATCTCTCCAGAAGATGAGGGGAGAAGGATCTCGTTATGCAGCTGGATATGAAGTGCTGTCAAGAGTAACTACATCTATGAATACCAGTAGCAACGCTCTAACCCAGCTCTGCCTTAGGCAGATACACGAGGAACGAGAAAACATCCCAAGGAGCTTATTTTCTCGCACAGCACATTCAGACACAGGCAGAGAAAGATCTCTGATAAATTAAGTCTTGTATTAACTACGAAGAAGATTGGTCACTTGGTGTAAGAACATGGTCAGTTCCCCAGCCCCGATGGTGCAACGCAGCTGCCAGCGGGGAAGCGCAGCGAGATGCAAGGTACCTTTTAAACAGGCAACGAGGGGCTTTTAGCGTGTTGCTCAAGGCTTGCTTTAACCACAGCACTCCTGTTGGCATAAAAGCCCTGGAGCAGCCATCCAGATGACAACTGCCTTTCTGCACACCTTTGGAGAGTTATCCGTTTCCAAAAACCTCGCCTATGTCAAATAGGTTGAAGGAAACTCATGGCATAGAAAGCCTACGAAAACTAGGGAGGGAGAGGAAACAAGGAAATCAACGGAATAAAAACAAGATCCCCACACATCTTATATGCTGAAGAAATTATGTCTTTTCTAAATTACGTGCAGACTTGTTTCCATTTTTGTATTCTTTACTGGTGTTTTTTTGGAAGCTACAGAAAATGAACCTAAGAGACAAAAAAGTACTTCGCCCTGCAGGAATACAAAAATTGTAAAAGCACAGGCAGCACTACAGAGGAGCAGTGCCATTCACTCACAAAGAATTTTGTGCATGTAGATGGCTGATTAATTGCTGGCCTGCCTAGACGAAGCTGCAACGAGCCAGATACTGTCAGCATGCCATCTGTTACCATGGAAATGCACAATGTTCCTGTTTCTGACAAACCCTTGAATACTGGATAGATTGTGCCATATGTAAATAAGGCAAATTAGTTTTCCTATATCTTCCAGACAAGGTTAGACTAAAAGAAAATATATCTGTTTAAACATACTGTAACCTCCAAGATGTGAACTGGGTAAACCTTCCTTCTTTTTTCATAAAAATCTCATTCAGTTTGTTGTTAGAACTGAAACAGTGTGGACTAGCCTTAAGAAGCATAAAATTAATTCCCAACCAGCAATGTTTACAAAAGCAGTACTTAAAAATATGCATATTCTGTAGGCATACTACATTCACCATGATTGTTATATTTTTATTTTCAATTTTTTTTTTCCTTTCTCCCCAATTGTGGCAATGTTATTGAAAAAATATATAGAAATAAACAGGCAACTTTCTTATTTGTACAGTGAGATTTGGTGTAGTTTGAATCATTTAACCAGAATGCTGGCGTTTTTTGAGACGCTATAGATTTTAAACACAGAAAAATTTATTTACTCACTTGAATAGTGTTACATTGACAGCTGAGGCACATTAGCTTAGCTCCACTGAAGTCAGAGGAGCTGTAGTAGTTTGCATGTGCTGAAGATTTAGCATTAAGAGTTTTACAAGCTAGAGCTTCACCAGTTACTCCAAAAATTGTACTATCACATCCTGAAACATAAGAGATTTAGCACTTAAGATTTTGATCAATTTCTTGATTTTACAACTGTACATTAAACTGAAAGCAAAGAGTTTAAAACCAGCGAGATGCGTGTTCACCACACTCGCCGAGATCACAGCACGTGGTATTTTGGGTGGCTATGAGCATTAGAACATATTGTATTACTGGGACAGATCCTCTCTGAAGGCGACCACTTTGCGAGGCACGCCTGACGCAATGTGGCTTTATACCAAGACCCACCTATTCCCAGAAGGATCAGGTTAGTATAAGTATAATCCCCTAGAGTATAAAGCTGATGGAATTAATTAATACCATAGATTCTCCCTCTTGCCAGTCAGCAGCGTAAGGTGCGCTGATAAAAAGGAGCATGTCCACAACATCCCCCCAGGATACTTAACCCCTGGGATAGACTGAAGCCCTTGTGAACCACGGAACAAGTGCAAGTTAAAGATGTTTTAAGGCAGTGGACAAGCACGCAGTAGCGCCACGGTGTGCCTTAAGGCGCTTTTCATTTTATGGACTTACGCTGTTACTCACATTTTCCGTTTTCGCTATACAGCTTTATGGGGTAACGTGACATTCTGATAGATGACACTGTCTAAATTAGGATACGAGAATGACGTAGGTCCCACAACTGTTAAGTCACTGCATTGTAAATGCAGGTTTTATGGGTTCTTAACCTGTATTCCTCATGCCCCCCACCCCCAAATTCTTTTTGCGGTTTTCAGCATGGACATTGATGTATGGTGTAACGATAACTGAGCAAAATTAACAGGCAGCTGTATGTCAATATTTCCCTGATGTGAGAATTAATCAGTAGCTCCAGTAACAATAAGGTTATCATGTCCATGGTAAATGCATTGTGTATTTGAATATATTCTTTATACAGTCCTTTTGTTGATGTGCAGCTTTGCAATGCTATGAAATTGTGCTTCTAAAAACCAAGCAACTACCTATCAATCTCCAATATAAATTTGTTCAAAACACAATAATCAACTGTTTGAACAAGCACATGTGATTCCAGTTTCACAGAACCTTGGAATCCCTAACTGTCCAGAACTTCATCAGAGCAACATTTGTTAAAACAAAGTAGAGTCTACAAAATAGAAAAGGTTTACATAAAACATACTTTAGAACTTAACAAGCCCCATTTTCGCAGAGGAAAATTAAGATTAATCACTTTTCACAACAGCATTCGTGGGATCCTTGCCAGCTGATTCTCTGACATTGGCTTCTTCCCAGAGCAGCATGTGCTGCAGTGCCTTGGAGTTCTGCTCTTCTCCTCCTCACCCCTGGGTGTTTTGAATGAACAAACAGATAGGGGATGTGACACTCATCAACTTAAAATGTGCTGCCTACCCAAGTACAAGAATGAAATTAAGAATCTGAAGAAGGCAAGATTGATAGCGACTGGGAACATGCAGAATCCATTTTGGGGAAAAAAAATAAAAATGTAGTTAAGTAACTTTCATTCTTTCTTTGAATGGCTTCTAAGCAGTCCTACTTATAAAACAGTGTGAAAGCATTCTGTGACAGTTTCTCATCTAAGCAAGCTGACAATGGCATGCTATTTAATCAGCAAGCAGGGCACTGCTTTGCCAAATTGAGCAGCTGAACAGTGTACTATGTGCTAGCGTTTTGTGAATGTGAGAGCGGAGGTCAAAACTTTCAGAAAGTTCTGTAATAAGAACGAGCCTAGAGCACACCACGTAAGTCACCTTTGCTCTGTGGAATATGACTTGATCCTGAAATGGAAGAGAAATATTAGTTTACACTTCTCCTCTATATATAGTGCAACCAACTTCACTGTGATTTAATTATTATTTGCTAAACACATAAGAAAACTGCCTGACTTTCAAAATTCTGACCTTATTTAAGTAATTAGGTAAGATTTCGCAGTACTTGTGCCATGAAAATTTGCTTTGTTTAATGTGAATGAAGTATGTAAATCACAGCCAGAAAACTGATTTAGGTAAAATCAGTTATAAACTTGTACAATTATTTAGGATTTAGCTTTTGGGGATTCATCAAGCATAGGTTGCCAGAAATTTATCCTGACACGTTACATTTCTCCTGAATTAACAAATATTTCTCGTCGTTTCGATCAGATGAATTAAGTAAAAGGGCTGGATGAAAACCCGATATTTCTGCTGAGCCAGCAATGGACAGACAGGTTGGGAGAGTATGATCAGCATACCTCTGATCAGCCAAGTCTCACTCATCCTCCTGATGCTCAGTAGGTCCTACTCTACAGGTCCTTTCCACAGCAGCACATTTAAAACCAAATTCAGGGAAGGGATCTTGTTCCTCACCAACATCCCTAGTTGCAGGAGGCTTGGATTTCACCTCTGACTAAAGAGGTCCTAATAAGACAAGAGCATTAAATTTTCAAATAGTTCCTCAGTGAGATTAAAAAGGCCATGAAACACCAGATGCCAATTTTCTCTCTTGTGAGCATAATATTTGAGGTTCCCTCTAATAATGTCTGCTGGAATAAAGATTAATTCCTGTCAATAGAGCTCCTGGATATCCCCTGCATATAGAGCATCTAATTCACCTCCCTCACGCACTTTCTTTCTGACATTCGGTAATGAATAGCTAAAGCCAATCAACACTTTTTACATGCAGATTTTGCAGTGTAACATGCAAGTATGAAGTGTCACCTCCTTTGACAAAACTACAGTAAAACTCAAGAGGAGATAAAATGAGATAAAGTCTCTGAAATGTTTTCAGAGATTGTCCCATTGAAAGAACAAGAAAATGTTCTGGAACAGATTCAGAAACGCTGTTGATCCCACAGCACCAGTGGAAGAGGAAGGCATCTTGCATCAAAGCCCAGGGTGCTGCAATGCCCCACCAGCGTCCCCTGATGTCATCTTTATTCCAGCTGTCCGACAGCTTCCTCGAACAGCAGCCTTTGGTTTTTGCCAACATGCCCACGTCTCCCTGCTCTTCAGACCGGTAACCTGCGCCTATAGAAGAGGCTGGTATGACAGTCGGTGGCCTCGAAGGGAATCCAAGCAGCATTTGTGGGATTTAATGCGGACCGGTGCAAAATTTTAACGTGGCTTCTGCAAGGTGTGATGAAGAGTAAGAGGCATTATTTTCCTTTCAAGACATCACTTCATTTTTTGTCATGTCTTAATACTGATCCCATGCACAATGCTGGCACACTGAGATTATTTTTGTAGTCTTGCTACAGAGAGAACACAGGGGACACCAGCCAAGTTTTGTTGCCAAAAGATAAGATAAATCAATGAAGTATTTGTTTTCAAGGACTCCAGTTTTCCCCAGCTGTTTATTCCAGGATGCATTTTCTGTTCCATTTATCTTGTTTCTCAGTCATTGGTTACCCTTGTGATTCAAGGTGAGGGATTCCACTTCGGAGAGTTCAATGCATTCACTTTTTCATTATCTTCCAATTCTCTGCTAGGCATAAGTTCAGTTCATCATTTCTAATATTCCCATATTTATCTGCAAGTCTTTGTGCTCTTCCTGATGGTTTCTACAAATCCATGAATGTAATCTAGCATGTTTTTGTACCAGATCAAGATGATTAAAATAAACAATATGCACACACACACAAATATATATTCTTATTTCTGTACTGCTCTCTGGAAGGGACAGTGATGAGTACAGGGCAAACTGCTTGGATGGATCTGCTTGGCCAGAATATCTGCCCAACAGAGTTAAGACTGCTCTGTCATTCTTCGGTGTAATCAGCTAAATGCAAGGGGAAGCAGAACGAGAAACTATGAAAATGCTCCTGTCAGAAATTACACACAAGGCTATAAAGATAGGTACCTTTGACTCACCTTAGCAATGCCTTTAGTTTTGCATCTGCTGCATGATTGGATCTAAAATGTAAAAATCTAAAATCCTAAAAATACTTAAATGAAATCTAAATGCTGATCCTCAGTAAGTCATGGTTGTCATTTTAATGTTAATAGAGTGATGTCAATTCGTATCTGCTAAGGATTTAACACTTTAAGATACCGAGGACAGATATAACATCAAAAAAATCTAACACCCCCCAAATATTCTGGAAGTTATTTTCAGTGATAGATTAGCAACAACTTTAGTAGAACTTTACAAGTCAGACTCTTACATTCATTACTCTGTCTGAATTATTCCCCACTGAAGCATTGTCACACGACTGCATACGCATGCTCTCCTAAGAACATATTCCAAGTTACTTTTTATTTTGTGATCTTTTGTTAAAGTATTCAGGGTTTTTATTAAGTAAAGCATCTGACAGTACCTGTAAACACTACTATTAACCAAACAGCTGTAAATATCCATAAACGCCACAAAATGTAGTTACCGCTGTTTCTATTTATTCAGGAAATTTTCATTTTAAGCCTCAGAAATAAATGTGTTCAATCAATACTAGGGGTCCAACAGAGAGAAAAAAGCAAGAAAACTGCAAGGCACATGTTTAAATCCATCTTTGTGTCTTTCTGCCTGGAACAGTAAATAATATTACCTCTAGCAACAGACTGACATGCAACTTTGTCTCAATTTACTTTAAGTAAGAACCAAAACCATCTCCTAGAATCTAATAAAATTATTTCTAATTCATCTGAAAATGAGAAGCAGTGAAAATTGATATAATTTAAGTGAATTAAGCAGTCATCTCCTTAAAAAGCACTTTTACCTTTAGCTACCAGTGCTTTACCATTGACAGTGTTATCTATATGGTGTTCTTGATAATGGTCATAGGGAGCCCTGATACATTAAGGCATATAGCAGATGAAGTTTATTATATTCACCTGGTCAGTCAAGTAAAACAATACCGATTATGGAATAAACTTTGCATCGGGACTCCCAATTTTATCCCAGCTCTGTTACTGACCTCCAGTATGATTTTGGCAAATCACCTCCCTCTGCTCTCCCACGCTTATGTGACTGCCTACTGAGAGTATAAATTCTTTAGGGCTGGGGGCACCTCTTCTGTGTTTATACAATGGGTAGCATAATTAGGCTCCCACCACAGTTTAGACATCAGTACTTCTGTAACAAAAACAGGTAAAGACTACAAACAATTTCTGCAGGTCTTTCTGGACTTTTAACCCTCCCAGCATCCTTGTGTAGTTTGTAAGAGTAGCTGAAGTTCTGCTCTGTTTTCGATAGCTTCTTACCTCTTCCCTCCCCCCTTCCAACAGCTTCATCGTTTTGCTGGTATCAAGACTGAACACTAATACATTGGCAGGGAGATTTAAGATTGGAAGCGAACCATTTACTCAAACTGATAAGCTGCTAACCACTCAGTTTTATCGATAGCCATGAGCTCTCAGAATGACTGTTTGTTGCAAAGACCAGGGAGCACATAGACCATCTATTTAAATTCAGAACTTTAAAAAGATATACATGTTCTGCATTCATTCTTTTCTACTTCACTTTTTGGTGTATTGACATGGGATAAAACATAATAGGTAAAAACTGAAATATACAGAAAAGTTACGAGAATTAAAACCAGTTCACTTAGAAAATATGAAAACAAAAATATGCAACAGAGAAATTACAACAAGGTTCCCCAAATACTTGGGTGTGGCGTAAAAATTCTTTTTCTAAATCACAGGATTCCTTGAAGCCTTTATGCACTCCCATCACACCTGCCCACCGGTATAGCAGCATTGCCCACATCTTGTAATCCTCAACTTACACAGCAAATATGCAGGTAAAATGCCCAAATGACAAATCCTCCAGCCCACGTAGCTAAAAAGTAAGGGTAAATAATTCCAAAATCTGGGTGCTATTAACCCAAAGATACCTCTTTTACTTTTCTTAATCCCATAACATTCAGGGAAAAGAAACGTTAGTAAATCTTGCAAGTTTTTCAGTTTCTTTAAATTTGTTGTGAGCTTGATGAATCTAGCCCAGTGCCTGTGTTTCCTATTGTACGCTAACAGATAACCAAATTGTTACGAGTTTCATGCTGGAAAATTGACTATGACATCTATTAGCCAGCTATATCCTCAGCTCAGATGAATAATTGATGTGATGATCAATTATTGGATAGCAAAATCCATGGTGGTGGTTTGCTAACTGATTAGACAGCACAAAAGTTAGTTCTATTACTGCCACCTCTTATAGCCTGTAAAATGATATATAGAACACCTTAATGGAAGATTTTAATAAACTGCTTACTGTACGCAATGTTGTGCTGAACAGAGATTTTAGGTCAGTGCACAAGAAAAGGGATACCACTAATATAAGTTGTATCATATGTGGCACATTCATGCTACAAGCGTCTTATACAGAATTCAGAGACTGCCTTGGGTAAGGCTGGTTCTATTAGGAAAAGAGGTGCATAAGGAGAATTATCCTGAAGGGTCTGACCCATCTTCCTGGCAAAATGATAATCCCCAAAAGCCTGAGATCCCACTGAGGAACAGATCTCCAGCTGGGACCAAAGACCACATCCGGGCTCAATAAAACTCTCAGGGAAGCAGCGTGGAAAAAAAGCAGCACCTCTTTATGAGAGACTGAAAGAGGTGGAAATTAATTCCAAATACGTGTTTAAAAAGATATAAAGAAAATAAATTCCATTCCTCAAGTCTAGAAAACAATCCACAATAATGGAAAAAAAACAAAAACCAAAAAACAAAACAAACTTCAAGGGAGAAAAGCAACCTGTACACTCAACTGTATAATGCCTGGTTCCTACTACTGAGTGGGACTTGCCTGACCAGAAGTAAGCACGCGCAGACTGTTGCTGGAAACCATCCAACACTGAAGCCATGAAATACAAGTGGTTAAGATTCATGTGAAGAACCAAGCCAACTGTTGAAAAAGCAGATCTAAGCCAGTAACCAGGCTCCACAGCAACTGCACTCGTAAGTAGAGCAGGATCTGACAATTCCTTGGCCATACCTCAGCCAAGGCTCGATAAGCATCAGTACCGTGGCAATACGCTGCCGTAAGAGGATCCATAAGTACACTGGCGTGGGAATCAGTGAAATCAAGGCATATCTTTTGCAAACTGCTCCAAAGACAAGGAACACATCTAACAAAAATCCCAGCACCTCAGAGCAGAAA
This sequence comes from Nipponia nippon, assembly GCF_047370975.1. Lineage (NCBI taxonomy): Eukaryota > Metazoa > Chordata > Aves > Pelecaniformes > Threskiornithidae > Nipponia > Nipponia nippon. The sequence goes on from NW_028262391.1 coordinate 1,023,341, forward strand.
GACTAGGAGTTCTGGCTAGTGCCCACAGGAAAGAAATTAATCCTCGTACCCGAAAGATTATTCAAAATCTTCCACTTGGGCTTCATCAGTCCTAGGCCATCTGCTAACATATCATTATTGGAAATCAACTGTCATCAGTGAAATTGGTATAAGAATTATCAGGTCTAAAGACTTCTCCCAAAAGATCTTGTAACTACTTTTCCTTTACTGCAGAGCATTTTGGGAAGACCTGTCAACACTTAGCTGTGAAGCCCTTCACCTGTGAGAGGAGTGCTTAAAATGCACTCTGCATGGCTCAGACTTCACATGGATATGCCCAGAAGTCATCAGAGATCCTCTTTCCATGAGATGTCTAAGTGAACTAGAGAGGAGGAACATCTTTTCCTACAAACTTCATTAATGATTGAAACCAAATAGCTGGGAAAATCCAGAAGGCAAAATGGATGCAGTAACATTGGAAACGATATGTGGCAGCCAGCTCAAACACGCTTTCCTTCCAAGCTGAATGAAACACTAACGACTTTCTCCAAAAGAAATTGAAATAGAGGGAAAAGTTCACATCTTCTGGAAACACCTTCAAAGATACTGTCCCATGAGTGAAAGATGGAAAGATGAGGAATAAGCGCAAAGGAGCTGTTCACAAGAAAACGAACCCCAGGTTCAATCAAGTAATACAGGAAAACAGGATATACATTTGAGTCCATACGTGCACTTATGTTTCCCACAGGAACTGTCTTTGGAGCTGGGAGCCTCCCTATAGCTACTGCTAAGATAAACAACAAAACAACAACTTTGAGCACTGAAAGACATCTGTGTCCAAACACACATACAGAACCGTACATAGATTAAAAGGAATTACAAATCCTCAAAGCACGCTGTAGGTGCTGAATTAAGCCTCAAACCATATCTGGCTTAGAAAAAAGCCCACACCCAAGCACCCTTCTGCTAACCACAGGCCAACGGGGTGCTTGAAGTGTTTGTCAGATATAGCCACTTGTTTCTGAACAAGCAACTAACAATCACATGATATTTGAGTTATGGCCATCAAAGTATTAAGATGTTAATGAAGTAATATCTGATTAGAATACGGATACAATATGTGGGAGTTTTATTACAAGATGAGTTCAGCCGTGTCAGTGATCTACACCAGCTTATAGGTTCAGTCTCATAAACAACAGGTGTACAGAAACAATACGAGGAAGGTATGGATCGCCTAAATAACTATCACTCAAGAGAGCAATAGGAACGCAGGGAATGAAAGAGGCAACAATAATCCCGGAGAAAAAACCTGCGAGGTCAGGGATTCCAGTGCGTGATGAGGTAAGGTAGATTAGTATAAAGTGCTCTGCAGCTTCATCAAAGAGAAATGTGGCAGCAATTCAGTAAATATTCAACAGATAGCCCTTGAAGTATAGAAAGAACATGGTTTTCTGTTAGAATCTGTTCTTAGGACAGAAGAATAATTACACGACCCCTTTTTTCAGCCAATAAGCATCCAGGGTAAGCGCAGTTACTGCCCTAAACCAATAACCACATTGGTTATGCACATAATTCTGAGCAGAAATGATGCAAGTGTTGATGCTTTCTCAGAAATCACTCCAGATTATTAGTGCTCCAGTATGGGGGCAGCACATAAGAAAGAATACGATACCACGCCATTCGTTATTTTCAGCGTAACTAATTTGTTTGCTTTTATCACAAATTATTTCAATGGACTATAGGCACAATATTGAGACTAAAGTTCTGAGGTGCAGTGAAGAGCAGCACAAGAGACAAGATTGCCGTACTTGATTATTAACAAACACAACTATTCGGAATTTTATAGCTACCATTTACTCTCACCAAAAGTGTTTTATAAACATTAAAGAACTGTTTAATTCTGCCCAGGAAGCAAGTTTCCATTTTACAGATGAGATGAATGAACAATAATCAGGCATATTTCCTTCTATGCTTGCTGTTACGTGCAGGAAAACCACCTTTTTATTGAAATGAATACGCAAGATGATCTTAAAAATTTCCCCATAATCTGAGATTCTCAGCATGCAGTGAATTTTGCCTATTTTTCCATCATCTATTGACTCATTTAAATCTTAGCAAAGTGCAAGAAAGACACTGTCCTAAGTGTTGCCAAGTAGCCATTCAGTGGTATTCTGCAGCCACCCTGCGTGGATGTAGGCGGCCCGCTGCAGGGGCTGTGTCTGTGTGCTGCACCATTTCGCAACGACACAGTCCAGTGTTACTGAACTGGCCTGTGTTTACACTAGACCCAACAGTGGTATAACTATAACTGACAGATTTAAATCTAGTTTATATCAATATAAATTAAAGGAATAGGGCCCCAAACTGTGAATACAAATTACAAGGGCGGGGGGGCTGATCAGTAACGTGAATTAGTCATTGGGTTTCCAGATACCGGGTCAGTGATGTCTTCAACCCAGTGTAACCAAACCTTCCCCTCAATGCATCCTGATGTGAAAGCCAGGGAACAAAAGCCTGTGACTTTTTCCAAGGTCTTGATAAGACTCATAATAAAAAGGATGATCCAGGACACAGAGGAACTTCTGTAGACACTTACTGTTGCTTATCCAAAATATTTACTGAATCCCCCATCGTTACTTCGAGTGTGAAAGAATGTTAACACATCCTAACCATGCTAACTAGCTTCAGCTACAATATATTGTTATGGTGGTGGTTTCACAGCAAAAATCCATTTAATATGGTTCACTGGGTTCGTGACATGTGACCTCATTGAAACTAGCTCTTTCTGATCTCCAAAGCAATCGGGACCACGCATCATAACTCAGCTGCTCCACTCCAACCAGCCACTCCAAGAGAGATGGGCGAGGACCTGCTGCCTGCAGGAAGGACACTGCGGCCAAGGGCCACAAACAAAACACTGGGTGGAAAAAACATGCTGGGAAAAATGAAGGACACCGCAAAATGTAAGCTGAAGGGTGTCCTTCTACAACAGCTTCACTGACAAATCCACCAGCTGATGCAAGCAAATAGTTCTATAAGGAGCAGTTAATCTCTCAAATGTCACTTTTTCCCCCCCCACCGAATTAGTAGACAAATACTAATGGCTATGTCACATACCTCACTCCTGCCCTCTACTGAAGGAAACCAGTGTACTCAACTGTACTGAACATCATCTAGCTGTCCCTTTCGTCATACTCTCCAATTTCACCTAAAGCAGCCAGAAAACTCTGCTTCCTAAGCTGCCTGCAGCCGGCACTTTCCAACTGCTAAAGACCATGTCACGGTCTCCTGCACTGAAACTGGATGTTGCTAAACAAAAGGAAATTTCATTCTGCCCCATCAGTTTGGATCATTGTTCTCCATGTCCGGTTTGGACTTTTCCCTGTTGATTTCAGTAGAGACAACTTCCCCCCTTTGTCTCAAAAAATTTAGATTCAGATTCGAAGTTAGCAACCAAGTACTCTGTACAATGACCTCTACCATCTCTGGGATAGATAAAGCAAAGTCCAAGATACAATAGCTCTCACACTTTCGTAATCCGGTGAAAACTTTTGAAACTGGGTAAATCACTAGCTCGAAAAGGGTTTATAATCTATAAAAGAAATAAAACCTATCCTTTTCTTAATCTATTGCTCTTCGTTATTTGTGCCTCTACAGAAATAGACTTGGTTTTGGACAAAAGTACCCTCCAACATTTATTTCACACCTGTAAATAGATGTTATCATTTAATTTCTATTTAAAAACAGAATAAAATTAAAATTATTCTTTCAAAAAAAGATGTTTTCTTTAAGAACACATACCTCAGGTCTACATGGGATTTCTATTCATAAAACTGCCTCCTTAGGTCAAAGATCAAAAATTAGTGAGGGTCCGCAACATGCAGAGCTTTAAAAAAATGTCACATCCTTTCATTTTCAGCATAAGAAATGGGCAACTTGTTCAGGGCAAATACTTGTTTGAACTGAGGATTTTATTATTAATCTCTGAAGACTGCTGAATTTAGGGTCACAGTAAGGGTTGATTAGGTACAAGGTGCACAAAGCTCTCCTCTGTCAATGCTATTGAAAGAAGCAAGTAATTTAGATTCAGAATTGGTCTTGGATTGAAGCTCACTCCATTACCGACCATTTTCAATTTCAGCTATACAATAAACATCAAGCTCAGCAAGGAAATTAGTACATTTGGTAATGTATTGGGAGAGATGGGTGGGTCTTTGACAAGATGACACTTATCACCAAAGCTTCAGTTAATGAAACCCTTGAGTGGTTTCTGCGTTTGACATATTTTGACATTTTTTGAAATCACATCCAGCGGGTTTTTTTACCCCACAATGTTCTTCTTTATGAGAAAAAAAAAATCCATCTATCTTTAAAATGAGTACTGAAGTACTGCAACATTATTGGAAAAAATTAAAGAGATGCTGACTGCATTGAAGGCAGGGGGGAAGAGAATCTGACTTTCTTTAAATGCACAAAATACAACAGAATGCACGGTATTTAAATTGAGGAGACCGCAACGCTAACGCATTTTCAGAAGAGACCTTAGATTTCAACAGGCACGTTTGCCGCTCGTCTGAAAATGCCATAAACTATAACGGGAAGTCTGTCATTAGCGTGACTGCAGGACATGGTCAGACTTAGGTTGTTCACCTTTGTTTTTAACTGGTCCACGCAAGAATTACCATAAAGCACTATAGAAGGTTTATCATTAATTAAATTAAAATATTAGTTTCTATTATAACCTGAACCAGTGAAAGAAATTTTCCTGGGTTACTTTCACAACAGACTTGGTTTAGTTTTGTTTAGCATCCTGTTCTTAAATTTTATTGAAGTTTGACGTAACGAGAGCAAACGAGAAGATAACTAGCTATAAACCTTGAGCAAACCTGCTGTACAAGAGATGCAAAAATACGTGCAAAAATGAAAGCAAATTGGAGACAGAAAGGGAGAATGAACAACTGCTGGCCTAAAAGTAGCTCTCTAGCTGATGACCCAAACCCACCACAATAGCTCTCAGATCACTTTAAATGCTGCTTTGTAGCAACGTGGCACCTACAATGTAAGACTAGAATTAAAAAGGGTCAGAAGAGACAGAAGACTTAGAGATCGCTAATTCTGAGCGGTTTGATATTTACTCTTTAGCTTTCCTGAAAGCCGAGGGAAATTATTATGGATTCATATATTTCAATCTCACACAGCTCTATTATTGTTCATTTTTTCATTCAGAGCTGAGAGAACAATTAAAACAAAAAATACAAAGCAATCTAAACAGGGACATTCCTGAACTCTACTAGACCTACAAGGCAACACTTAGAGCTCCAGTTCCTAGCCGGGTGGTCCCTCCCAGAGACTTTTTTTCAACACAAGTGGGAGGTCACCTTGAAGATTTCAGGGACAGGGATTGTATTGTACAGGATACCTACTCCTGAAGAGTTGCATTGTGTTGCAATGCAATTTTTATTTAAAACCTTGCCCTCCCATGACTCTGCTCTAAGCATTTCCCTTGCCTCCCTCAGTCAAAGTTTAAGGTGGCAGAGCAAGTACCATGTGTATTTCTGCCCTCTTGAAACCCTAAGGCGGGGATAATAGAAGATGATATCTTCTGAGCCAAAGAAATCCTGTATCACAAAAGAGTTAATGATTATTTCTCTAGCTTTAGAGGATTTGTTTTGCTTTGTTTTGTTTAAACTGGAACCGTTTCCCACAATACTATGACCAAAATCTGCCACATCCTACTGAGTCTCGGATCTTTCTGACCTTGTTTCAAGCTTACACTTCAAGATGAGTTCAAGCTACTCAGGCTGCAAAATATCAGTATCATTATTTATGTCTCAGTAGCACCCAAAAGATATACGACAGCGCTTGGAGTGGTGCAACAGCCCAGATGCTTCTGGGATTCCAAAAATTTCCCTTAGAAGTAGATTGTTAGCTCTAACCACCACAGTATGTGTAAATTAGGGACGCCCAAAAAGCCAGGCAGAATCCCAATGACACATTAAATAGTCCCAGGTCTGCATTTCAGCACTGGAGGTGTTTAGATATAGATTCTGTAATTTGACCCACTACTCTAATGCAATAGAGATAAGGAAGAAAAAGTTCGACATCACACGGTTGGGGTGTTTTGCCTTATCTATATTCAAATAAATCAGAATAAAAGGCATCCATAATCCTACTGGGTACTTGGAGAAACTGGAACTGAATAAATAGTTCACACATTATCCCGTAATCTCAAAGCAGGACTGCCTCGATCCACACATGTTATTCTAGAAAGTTTTAAAAATCAGATTTAATCTTTCAAATCACTGGATATGATCCCAGTAAACAGAAGCATTTAACTACCGTACCACACAATGTGATGTGTAATTATTTTCTGGCAGTATTTACCAGAAATCTGGGTAGTTTTCATACTTTTGACTTGTAGAAAACATTTAGCCTGTTTCGGTAATAAAGATACCTGTCAGTATATAACCGATAGGAACCCACATACTGTAGAATCTTAACTTGTTCAGTCAAAATTCTTGTATAGCCTCAGTTCTAAAATGCTTTTTGATCCTGCTCAGACTTAATACAGACTTAATACATACTGCAGTGCCTGTATCAGAAATAAGATCAAACTAAGCAAGTTAATTCCCTGCTTTATTATATTTTTCTCCTAATACAGAGCCAAGTCTCTAAATTTTATTCAGTACTCAGTCTTAAGTCAAGAAGATCTTCCATTACCATTGCCCACGTAATGGATGGGTTGGTTTGGATAGGGAACATGACATACCGTACGCCCTGGATTCAAATCAGTGACAATCTGTCATGCCACCTTCTTTTCTCTGTATGTTGGCAGGCACTAGACTGGCTGACCCTACTTTCACTGTCTCCTGGCTTACAAAAGCAAAGACTCCAGACCTGGTTGACTGGAGCTCCCAAACGCTGGGAATACCCCCTCATCCTTCCACTGCAGAAAGGGGATAATATTTAAGGTGGTTTTTTGCATCTGTTACCTCTTTTCTGTTACAAAAGCCCACTTCTTCAGCATATCTTCACCTAGGACAAATTTCTGACAGATTATTTCAAGCCATGCAACCTAGCTCTATGCAAGGGGGACTTCTTTTTGGACTCCCTCACACCTCATACCACTGGCGGCCTCTCTGCTGAAGGCCTTCTCCCGGCCTTTCACCCTACTGAGTAACCCATTATGCATCCAGCATAGGTTCCTCCCTAATCATCTTTCCCAGCATGAACTACTGTCTTATTCTGCCTCTCTCTGCAGCCTATCTTTTTCCACTATTAAAGAACATGCAACTGTAAGCAGTACTGGATAAATTATTTTCTTCATGCTTCTAGAAAAAAAAAAGTCAATTTTAATTTAAAAACTGAAAAAAATAAGTTGCTGACAGCTTTTTAACAATTTTTCTAGAAAGAGGAAGGCTGATATTTTCTGCTATATTTTTCATTTTGCTGAGATTCCAGTTTTCTATGTGGGGAAAAAAATCAACCAGCCATTGTCACATATCATTAATAACCAACAATAGCCATCTGTACTTCTTCCGTTCTTTTCTACATGGCTTTTTACAAAAGATGCAGAAATAAAGTTTACTAGAGTACTTGTTTTCTGTTTAAAGCAGGTAGCCTGCTTAAGACCCAGGCCAAACACCCGCTCTTTGTTCCTTTTGACCTGTCGGACCCAGATTAACAAATCTGTGACCCATGAAACAAGGTTGCATGAGTGCAGATAGGGGAAACCAATTGCAACCTCCTCTTTCTGTCCCCAGAGAAAAGGGGATATGTGGAAGACAGCCAAAGGTCTACTGAGCAACAAAACTGTTAAAGAAAATTTATAACAACATTTTTATGTTCCTTTATTATCTGCTAGAAACAGGTAAAGAAGCAAACTACAAATTTACAAAGGTGTCTATAAACACTAAGACCTATAAAAAGTGCTTGGGCAAAATGTTCTGTTAACTTAGGTTTGACCACCAACAGGAAACAATTAATGAAATACTTAATTAGCAGGTGGGATTTTTTCCTATTGTTTCTCCTGTCAGCCTTGTTCACTGTAAGAAAGCAATAGCATAAAAGGTCCAGGTGAAGCATAGGTTCTCTGTGGTTGTCCAGAGGGCCAGGAAGGGCTGGGAGTCAGCAAGGGAAGATGGAAAGAGTCAGGAGGAGCACGCAAACATTCAGGAGAGCCTCCTGGAGGTACCTCCAACCTCCCACATGCCAGACACAGTAATCTGAAGTACTCGATCATTACGCTACTGACAATTACCAAAGCTTTAAGGCAACTGACAGTATGACCATATTTGACAATATATGATAATAATTGACAATACGACATTTTCCCAAAGGTTTATGAACAAGTAGATTTCCTTTGAATATTTACCCATGTTTTCTTGATGGATGTGGATTTTATAACTAAAAAAAAAAAAAACAAAAAAACCAACACATTTAGGATCTTTCCAGTCATTGGTTAACCGTATCTATCCATTTTCATCTGAATGTCTCTACAGCATCAATAAAAGCACTGAAACACTGAAAGCCACAGGTTATAAATGATGCAGTATAAGCATCTTCTATGAATCAATATAAAAACCGTACAAAATCCAAATCAGGATTCATCAGCGTCACACAGAGTATCTATACCATGTATAAATTCTAAATAGAATATTTGAGCTAACTGAAAGCATAGAGATCTTATATACGCATATATTCATATTTTGGTATGGCAGTGAAAAAGATGAAAATTTTCATCTACTCTGAAATCTTGGTCTTCTCAAAAACAACTCAGCAAAGAATAATGAGCGGATGACTCTTTTGAAAGATAGTGTCCTCAGTTCAACCGCATAGACTTAGTGTCCACTGAATTTCATAGTACTCAAAGGTTTACTATAAAAGCTTTTCTCAGAAATAAGTTCAAGGTTGCCTTTTTCTCCCTACTTTAAGCCATTCTTCTAACTCCAACTGGTATCTCTAATATCTCTTAATGCCTCCCCTTTGACACCTCCCCAAATGCATCATTTTTCTCAATCACTCTAATGAAAGACTTCTGACACCCTCATTCTCTCCCTGTTCATGATTCTACTTTGACTGTAAGTTCTTCAGGTCAGGGTCTATCTTTTTCTTCTATATTTGTACCTTATGTTATAATAAAAAGGGTCTGGACCAACAGCTAGAGCTTCAGACACCATTATAATAAAAATACTAATAATTCTTATAACAGGTTTCAGGTTTCTGATAATGAAGTTTTAGCTTTTAGTAGCCATTGTAAGCTTTCTGATCATCCTTGCACTTCTTAAAACTGTCCCAAGGACATAACTTGCATTTAGAGCAACCGCAGCCTCACAGAATGTGTTACTAAAGCTGGGCCTCACATTTTCACATGGGTTAGAAAGTGAAGATTACCTTACAATTGATCTGGTAAATTAGCGTATATTTTATAGGTATGTCTGATGACATGACAATTAGGGTGAAAAGATTAAACAAGGAAACAAAGACAGAAATAGAGGCAGTCACTTCACTGTTTACAGGAATTGCTAACTTGTACACCTGGACCAACACACGTGATTGGGTGGTGGCACATTCTACTATATGTCTGCATTCAAAACAAAAAGGGACAGTGATGCTATTCAAAGGTTTAGAAAATAAGATGCAAGCAGAAGAGTTAAGAGAAGTGAATTTCCATGGCCCACATAAAAGAAATAAAGGGGATATTGTGTTCAAAAAAATACATATAAAGGATCACTTAAATGGAAGGTTACTTTCATCAGTCATTTCAGGTTCCAAATTTATAATGGCCTATAAGTAAGAAAGGAAGTGTTTCAATTAGATGTAAAAATTCCCTTAGTTATTATATTTGAACTAGTTTCATAAATTTCTAATGAGAAAAGTACTGTGTGGAATTTCTGCACACGGGACCACAGCACAAAAAGAGATACTCCTCCACCAAAATAACCCTGAATGGGCATCTCTCCATGCATCTATATCTATGAGCTGATTTTCAGCAATCAGAAAAAAAAATCAGGAGGAAACATGGTGTTGCAAATCCATCCTAGACTGAGCATCCAACAGGATAAATGATCCTACTTAATGATTAGAACTAAGTGGAGAAGAAAGTACAGAACACAATATAGAACAGAAGACCCTAAAAACAGCTAAGCCAATGTTCAGTCAGCATTTTAACTTGCTAGCTTGATCGCAAAGAAAAGCGAGACTGCATCCCGCATTCAACGAACCCAGTGTCTTCATCCACGTACTCATTTCATGCAGCCTTGCACAAGTAAAGATTATACGGCTATGATCAATAAGCACCAAATGAAGGTCTCCTCAACAACAATGATCAAGTTTGCTTCATGTTTAGATCTTGCCTTTACCAAAGTTTTGAAATGGAACTGTTTAAGATTCCCCCTCTACCCCCCGCCAAAATTCTTGTTTGAAGCTACATACTTCTTCCACATTTTCTGAAACTCTTCTTCATCTGTTCAGAAAGAAAATGTCAATGTTTCAACATAATCCCGTTCTTTCCACTAAATTCTGTATACTCATACACTTTAAGGTACACACTTCTACTCAGTTTCAACAAATAAGTCAGATTTCCTTAAGAAAGAAAGCATCATTCATTGTATTACCCAAGTGTAAAAATGGGAAAAAGGCAGGGGAAAGGTGAAAAAAAATTTCAAAACATTCTTTTTCTATTTTCTAACTAGCTGAACTGTTAAACACCACACTGAATCCAGCACTCTATGTACATACATCACTGACTTAACCTGCTGTTGGAATCTCATCCTTCACAGTTTGTAGCTTTTTATTAAAGTTAACAATATAACCATTATACATGGGTTGTTTGCTTTTAGTAGAAAGAAAAACGTGCCTGTGTTTAATTAGGTTTGACTGTAAATGGTTGCAACTAGACTGTGAAGTGCTCATTGTAGAGAACGCGATGTAGGAACATGGCAGTCCCACTTCTGCTGCTGTTATTGTTTGTCTAGAGACACCTTTCCGCAAGACTAAATTCAACAAGACAGGGTGTCTGTCTGCACTGTGACATCTGTATCACTACAGTAGGAAAAAAACAGAAATTCATTTTTAAATGAAAGCTTAAAACATGTAGATTAGCATGAACTAAGGACTATAGACATATTAAAAAAATAAAAGGCCCTCCCTTTTCCGCATGTTTCTGTAGAACATGTTATAATCGTACCTAGTTTTTTTTCATTAATTCAATAATTTTCATCTACTCTACATTACTTGCATCATGAGCTGGACAAATAACTTCTCTTCCAGCTTTCCGGAAACTTCTCCCCCCCCCCCCCCCCCATTTTTACATTGGCATGAAAATAAAATGCTAATATTTGATCACATATCGTACATTTTGCTTTGATTTTGAGATTCTTAAAATGTATTCAATAAAATTTAAAAGGTAATGTAGTAATCTCAAAGCGAAAATAAAAAATACTTTAATATGTATTTTAGGGTATTTCAGGGTTTTTTTATGATCAAAAAACCTCAGTGAAATAGATGAATCTGCTAAAACATTTAAGTGTCACTAAATCTGCTGCTCCCCTCCTTTAAAAAAAAAAAAACCAACAAAAAACAAACCAAAAAACCAAAAACTTAAATCTATCAGTATGATACTTCTCCTTCCAGGGCAGCGTTTAACTATATTTCTTATCTCAATGCTATGGTGCTACAGTAAACAACTACAAGAGGTTCAAAGTATGAAGAAAAGACAGAGATAACACACTTTCTTTACTCCACTAATGTTCCTATGCCGTCCTACATAAAGTCTGTTGATAGCCTTTGCCATTGTTACGTGTTCACTCTGGCCCTGTAACTATTAGCTTGCTATGGCAACATGAGTGACAGATGCGCAAAGTACGAAACAGAAAGTGGTCAGTTTAGGTATGGTTCATTAATTTGACGTAAATAACTTTTCATAATCATAACTTTTAGGAAAAAATTAAGTGATGAACTGGAAGGACACATAGACCAAAAAGCACGTCTCAAAACAAGAAAGGGTTTAGAGTTCCATATGAGGAGAAACTTGTTTTATCTTTCAAACACAGCGCATCATAAAGCTCTACAACAATCTTGGGATACGGAGAAAAGCCATTCTTCAAAACGAACTTTGAAACTTAAATTTTTTCCTTATTTAAGTAATTTCCCCAAGTCAAGCCAAAGTGTTCATTTACAGACGATTGTGCCCATGCTTCAGCCTCTTCCTTCACAACCCAGTCTAAACCAATTCTTAGTATTGTATTTCCCTCTCTACTGCGAAGAGTTAAAAAGTATTTTGTGTCCACTGACTCCATCTACAAAATGGCTGAAGAGATTTTAATTCAACTTTCAAATAAACCATAAAACATCATAGGCTGCGAGCAGAAACTAGTTGAGCAAAATTTCTTCCATAGTTGAAGCTTTGCAAGCTTAAAGCGGATGAAAGCAAGGTGTTATAATGGAAACTCGCAAAACCTAAATTCTTAACCACCATTTACAGGGTTCATTATAGTTAATAGTGAGTTTTATTCCATTGTTCCACTAAAGAATGGAATAACCTTCTACGAAAGGTTACATGAGATCAATAGCAGTAGAAGTATTTGAGACAGGAGTAGATATTAGTAGGAAATCTCTTCAACCAAGTTAGATAATTTGACTAAAATATGAAAGATATGGTGATTTTTTTAAGAATCAACAACTAGTCCCACTCATCTGTGAGCGTTACTCCCCAATATCCTCAGTGAATTAGAAACAGTACTAGTGAGAATAAAACTGCATATGTATTTATGAGATTTCCCCTCTTCTTTAAATTTATCATATTTTGTTTACTTCATGTATTTTAAAAAGAGGTATTATCTATTGAAAAATTTATGCTTATCTAGTTCAGATTACTTCAGGTCTCACTTTGAAATTAAATTAGGAAATATAAACAATTACAGACTTCAAGAATTACATTGTAATAGTAAATATACACCCCATCTTGATGTTGATAAATCACTGACAAGTCTTTAACCACCCTTCAAAATGTCTCTTATTGATGAAGGGATATAAGTCTATAACAAAGCGACATAACTTATGAACTAAGAGATGTAGTTTGCATTTATATATGAATATATATATTTTTTGAAATTTCAATTTAAGGCTTGTTCAGTTGTTCTTTAATAAATAGTATAACAAATTAGAAGGAGCAAATTATTAGAATTTCTGATTCCATTTATTATAAAAAATACAATTTTTCACGTTTTAAGCTATACAATAACTTAATGAATGAAGAATCCATGTTTAAAATATATTTAAATGTTATTGTTTCTGTTTTTAAAGTGGACCATGCATAGCTATGTTTATCAAATAATTTCAAAAATCTACAGTATTTGCTTTTTTGTGAGGGATTTTTGTGAAATAGATACATTTTAATATTGTAAATAAAATGGCTCTAGCTCAAAAAAGTGAATAAATTTACACTCACATCTGTGTTCACATTCTAAATTTGAAAACATGAACAGACATCTATTATTTTAAAAGACAGTATTTATTCTTTTAATAGCTATGTTAGAGACAGTACACAAATTGTAACCTATGTCTAAATACACCTTTTTTGTTTTGCATTTCCAGACTTCTGATTTTTTTTTTAAATTACAAATTATTTCATTTTTAGGTTAAAATATTACAGAAAAAGGATGCCTGTGCAACTGTAATTGCTAAACGTGTGTCTATGTTATATGTAATGTAGAAATAGACAAAACAGTATTTTGAACAGGTGGACCTTTAAAAAGGATTCCTAATTATTCTTATACTGTTAAAATTATTTCAATTTTGCATCTCAGCAGATACACATTTGTACACCAGAAACAGGTGTTCATCAAAAAGAGATGATAAAGAGATACTGCAGTCTAGGCTTGGAATCTCGCCTGCATGGTACGACGACAGATAAATTAGAAAAATCCTGCTAAACATCTCTCTACACTTCAGAAGGAGATTACACCTTTTTAAAAAGCAAAGCATGCAGTTCAATTACTTATTGTCTTGGCATGTGGTTGTGATGAAAGAAGGAGTCGTAAACATCAATAGAGCTAAACTAACTTCCCAGATGGGCTTCAGAAGAAGGAAACCTTCTGCAATCCACCTGCACATAAAGCAACTTTCTTCTGTCTGAAATAAAGAAATGTTTCCCCACCCATCCATTCAAATCATCCCTTTATCTTAAACAGCTATTTGCTATGCACCTCCTTTTCTTTTCACCTACCAAAAACAAAGAGGAAAATCCTGTAGAAATAAAAAGTTATTGTCCGTGGGATTACGTCAATGAATCTCGCTCTATTGCCCCACCTGTTTAGCATCTAAGCCTCAGTGTAATATTTATTGTAAATATATTTTTCATTTAATGTAAAAGATACAACAAAAATATTGTCTCACTGAAAATAATCAATAACAAACACAAGAGGCAGAGCGGTGGATGGACCAAACACCCATATACGCGTTCTAATGTTTGACCAGAACCTGCTTCCTAATTGCCTGCGTTAAAATGTTCTTGGAGCCCCGAAGAATCCAAATTACTGCTCTAAGTAAAGCAAAGTTACTTACTAACGTGTTCAAACAGATGTAATCTGAGATATGGCATACATTGGTATATGTACCACAAGTGAAACTGAGAGGGGGACGGCACACCAAATCCAAAAGAAACACCAAAAGCTCCAAAAGCTTTGTGGTTACAAATTCATACTTAAGTCATCAAAAGCACACTAAGGTTATGTAGAGGTGACGATATGAGAGATGGGAAAGAGAAACTCTTCCTACTGTCCTACAGTCTGGATTCGTTACTCCAGCTGTTCTTATTTGAGTACGGAACACTTTGGACATTGTTCAAATCATGGTTTTATAGATATCAATAGGTGAACGTGGAATGGCAGGAAAATTATCTTATGGAAGCAGCCAGGAAGAAAATGATACTTCTGGTTATACGAACGCTTCTTTGTGAACTCTCAGGTTCGGTACAGAAGTCCTGGAACGGAGCTCAATATGTGCGCTAGCATATTGCAATTGCAAGATGGTCTTGTGTGACATAACTGTTACAAGTCTCCAGCAATTCTTGCTGGAAAAAGAGAAACGTACTAAAGACGATGCTTACAACTAAAGCAAATTTCTCTGTTAATTTGTTATGGGTTACTTGTTATGTGATACTTTATGCATGGTCAGAATCGGTCACTAGAAACGAAACTTTCACAGTTCGAAGTGGGTTCTGTAAGTGAAACAACAGGCACAGGTTAGATTAAATCACCTCATTTTTGCAGGCAGAGACTTTATTACTGTTGTTGACACATTAGACAGAAAGAAGCCAGCTTGAATCCTAGATTCCAAGCTAGTATATCCTGAAACCAGCAAACATGAAAAGTATTGAGGGGTGAAAAGAAGAATAATGTTGCTTTCTGCTGTATACATAGTCATTTTAATACCCCAAACCCCAAACGCTAGTGCAGGTACCAGGAATGCTGTACTCCAGCTTTGAGCTTATCTCCGTTTGCTGCAGCTCCGTGTTAAAGAGGAGGCCGGCAACAATCAATGAGATTCAACCCTCAAGCTCCAGACAAGATGCCAACACAGCCCTCAGTTGGGCAAAATTTGGATGCCCTTGATTTAAGCTTTCTAAGCCTCTACAGTTCCAGTTCAGGAGATTAATATAATTCCCCTAGCTCATACTTCTCAGAAGATATTTTTTGTTTGATGCTCGCTATATTATTAATAGAACTACAGAAAACCCAACCGTCTTGGTTCTCACTGTTTCGAGAGAATGAAACACACTTTTATACAATTCTCGCCGAGCAGAACCGGAGTCATGCCAACAACATTCCTGCCTAGTAACTAAACTTGTAAGTGGCAGCATTTCGCAGGTAGTACATTTGTGCCCACCTTCACCAAGAAAAGATGCAGCTTTCTGTACCATCAGTTTAAATGGGAGCATGAAACTTCTTCCATATTCATCTGTTGCTCAGGACACTGTTTGGTTGTCCTTTAATGGTACAGACAGACGTGTTGCAGCCCTGCTTGTCCAGCTCCCTTCTTCTTCCATTCTAATCTTGATATAAATACCTTTCTTAAGCAGCTTTCCCATGATTTTTTCAGCTTTTCATACCAGCATCCAAAGCTGTTAGGGGCTAAATTAGCTTTGCAATTGATATGGTAGCAACGTACACTGACGGCCAGCAAAGTGTGCTCTACCGGTAACCAGGCAATAGGCAGGCATTAGCCCTGCATTAACGAGGCTGTTGGGCTCCGCACCGCCTCCGCTTGGAGGCCATTTCTGTTCCTAACCACCAACTCCAGTCTTCAAATAGGCTGGCCCTCGCACAGCATCAAGTTCATATATATAAAAAAAAAAAAAAAAAAAAAAAAAAGGACATTACAAAATTCCTGCTTTTTTAAAAGTTTGAATAGTGCTTTTAATCATCAGAAAGTAATTGCAATGAAGGTAATTGCATAATAAATATCAAACCAGAGTAACAGCAGCGCATTGTTATAATCCTGTTCATCTGGCACATAAATCAGAAAAAAAAAAAAAGAGCCAGCGTTGTGTGTTTTTAAAGTGTGCGTGTCATAGAATACTGGTTGAATATGAACCCGTTTTTAATGAAGTTTGCTAATCAGTACATTCATGTTAACAGAAAACTGCAAACAGCCTCCCGAGTATCAAATTGCAAAGACCACTGTAACTTCAAATATTGCGATAAGATATAATGAAACAAGAGCTTGGCCTAATACTATTCAGCAAACAGCTTCTGACTTACAGAATAAGCAAGCCTTATACTGATCAATTGGAACTTTAAAACAGTCCCATCTCTGCTTATGACTGAGGTGACAGTGTCTGTTTGTGTATTAATTTTAAATGGGTGACTAAGTCTCCTACCTAGCGGAGGAGATGCAGCGGCCACAAACGCCGCTCCACTGCGTGACTCTTGCCCAGCGCGCAGGTAACTGAAAACAAACACCCGCCAGGTTTAGCTGACAAACCAGGACAGTAAATACCTTCCGCATGCCCAGCTTCCCAGTTCATCTTCACCTTCAGAAAAATTGCTGCTTCTGTACTAGGAGTGCTTCACACCATATGAAATGAAAAATGCTATTTATTATTGGATGGTTTTGAAAGTACTTTCTTGCTTCGTACGTAACAGCACAAAAGGCTACGAACATCACAGAAAGTTTTGAGTAAATTTAACCAACATTTTGCTTCAGCACCTTTAAAGCAATCCCCTGGAAACTGGAAATCCACTTCATAACAAGTGCTCTGCTCTCAGTCACCTGTCACTCCTTGTTTTAATCAAATGGCATAAGTAGAATTTAAAACAAACAAAAAAAAAGAGCACTAACAACCTAATACCTGCTGATTTCACAACTGTAGCAGTTATTAAGCAGTTTAGAAAAGGCCAGCCTACAACCAGCTGCACTGCCTTCCCCAGATGTTTATTTGCCAAGTCTCTATCAGTCATTCTGCCTTGGGCATTCTCATTTTGTTTTCTCTTTCCCAAACTGTTTTTTCTAGGTATACTTTTAGCTATGCAGACTTCAGATTAAAAAAATTCCTTCTCTTTCTGAAAACAGAACCTTTAAATTTTCTGTAAATATTTTTCATCATAACAGAGGAAAGCCTCTAGTCTGGAGTTTGTGCCTATCTCTAGGTTTCTATGGTTTAATGTTTTGGCAGTGTTGCAACTGCCTTGTTCCAAGCTTCATGTATCTGAAAAAATCTCCCTGTTTCTTTGGATCGTTGGTGATCTCAAGAGCCTACTTCTGGGTTTTTAAAAAGCAGTTCAATCTCCTGCTATTTTAGGAGCCAAAAAGCGTAGGACAAGTGTTTCACACCGAGAGGGATGTTCCTTCTCCTTTGCCCATTGAGGAGCTGCTCAGAAGACACTGCTGATCAGCAAAAAGAAGAAATGAGGGAATGGCCAACAGCAGAAACATGCCAAAAACTGAAGTGGAATGGGGCTTGGAAGCCATCGGTAGCCCACAGAGTAAGTATGGATCAACCTCCCTTTTCTTAGTGCATCTGATGAAACAGATGGAGAAAGAGAGACACTTCACTTGTTCTCTTTTTCTGAGGAGATGCAATGTTTTTTAAAAGAAGATTTAAAACTTGAGGAAGGAGGGAAGGAAGAAAAGACGGGAACACGGAAGCTTGGGAGGAATAGGTTTTAGGTTAGCTAAGTGATGCATATACAAATCCGGGCATTTGCTAGAATTCCATCTTTAGAGAGTTAACCAGATCGACAGGACGGGAAGCAATTCTGTTGGCAAAGTTCTGAGCATTTCAGCCATTTCAGTGATCTTTATGAGCACTTTTAACTGAGAAATCAGTCTCCGGACTTAATAGACTCTTCCTTTACACAGTAATTAGGCATTTTAATTCTTTTAAGTTACTTATTATAATTCTTCTCTTGCAGCATCTTGTTGCTCAAAGTTGCCAAAAAAAGTATGGCAAAATAAAAGCCTATGGGAAATAGCTTTAATCTTACGTGATGAAAATCTTACTGTACACCACCTTCATTCTAAATGAGTCTGTTGTACCCTTTCTTTTCCATACTCCGACCTTTTTTGAATCTCATGAGCTGTCGCAAACTTGATCAGCTTCCCCATATTTACCCTCTGTTCCCACTTAGAGAACAGTCTGGTTTGAGCTTAGAGCACCAAATTCAGTGTCCAGATTTTATCATCTGCTCTATAGCCAACTAACTGACAATCCTCAGGGACTATTTCAGCATTTTTCTTTCAGAATTTATCTATTAAAAAAAAAAAAAACAAACAGGCTGCTCCCTATCTTCAGGACAAATACCTATAGAAAGGTGCTTATGGATCTTCAGATAGCCATCTTTAGCTCAAAAAATATCACAAAAAATTCAGAGGAAAATACATCCTGGAAGAGAATGTATGGTTCAAAAGAGAATTAATTTGGGGTTTGTTTTTTTTTTTGTTTGTTTGTTTTAGGCAAAATTTACTATTACTATCCTACCACTTTAAAAAAAATGCCTTTAAGCTAATTTTTCAATTATCCTATCATCTGGCAAAGCGTAGGCCTTTTCCCCTCAAAGTCAAAGAAGCTTTGCCATTGATTCAAGCATCATAATTGGAATCACTAAGTCTGAACAAAAGAAGTGCTAAGATTAACCCCAAATTTTGGCCTTCAAGTTTTAATTAACAGCCTCTTCCAACCTTTACGTTCGGTTTTTACCTTGTGCAGCATACCATTTACCACAGTTCACTGCAGAATTTAACATCAAAATGCAGAGCCCCAGTACTAACTAGGCAGTTAACTGCGCACTACAGCAACGCGCTGCCACTGGAAATCAGCCTGATCTGCTGCGAAGCAGTCGCGCCCACCAACCCCGACTCCGTTCCCGTATGAAACCCATCTCCTTCATCCCACAACCCAGTGCACCAAAGCGGTTGCTGCAAGATCCTTCTCCCTTGAAGGTGTCAGATAACTTTCTTGCCTTATTTTGCTCTACTGAGTCTCAAGAAACACTGAAATTTTAGCTATCAGCATACTTTTATTAGTGCGTTATGATTGTCCATTCTCTTTCTGCTATTTGTTGCAAACAATGGCAACTAGCTCCACAAACTGCTTTAGGAGACAATTTTACTTAAAGAAGCTGCACAACACAAGTTGCCCTGTATTTTATTGATCTGTCAGGGGTCTGAGTGCCACGTTGTTGTTAAAACAAATCACGCAGACATCTAGAGTCATGTTCATGTACTGCTCCTTAGCAAGCGGGCTGCTTCATGATGTTATTTTTATGACAACATATAGATAAATTTACTTATGATACAATCATCATGCAAATTTGCTTTTAAAATAATGTATGCATTTGGAAACTTTTCTGTAATTTTATGGAGAGAACACTTTTGCCTTGTGCATCAATACTATGTATGCTATTTAGTTTTGATACAGCTTGCTGTAATTCTGCTGCCACTTTAAAGAAAGCATTATTTAACAGGACCTTAATTACACACACTTTTAACCTTACAGTGGCAAGGGTCAATTAATTTTACCCTACAGCTTATAAGATCCATGCTTGTTAAATAAATAAAATAAAATAAAAGTCACAGAGTTGATTTGAAAAGGGAAATAACAGTATAGCCTCATAGGGCCAATAAAATTACAGCTAATCCTTCTGGGAATCCAAATGGCAATAAAGTGAAAGTGAGTACAGATTAACACATTGTAAACCCACTTACTACCCAGCAATATTTACACAAGGATTTGTCATTGCCTGTTACCATTCGATCAGCATTTAATGGCACAGTTTGCCAAGATTCTACTGAAGAGGTTACTTCTATTTCCTACAAATATCGTTCCATTCCTTAAAGACCCAAACCGTGCTTTAATCAAGGGCAAGAATATGTATTGACACCCTACAGATGACAGAAGATGGGTGGGTTTCTAGGGTTTCATACTGATGACTTAGTAGAATGTGAACAAAATCCTGAAATATCTAAGGAAATGCTGCAAGTGCAAATGATTCTGTGTGTTAATATCTCTGAATTTGAAATGCGGGGGAGTGCACTCTTCTTGTGCACTTTCAAAAAGCTATTTACTTGAGTCCAAAACAGCTTTTTCCTTACTGCTCACTTATAATACAAACTGCACTCGCATGGAGGCCAACAGCCAGCAAAAACATATTTCCATTTTAACGCCTTTAGATGATCAAAGCATCAGCTTAATATAATCAGCTCAAATCCATTTACCAGTGAGCCTACCACTGTGCCCAGGGACTGTTTTCCTTTCCAGCCCTATCTATTCTGGAACAGGTGCTATAATAGTAAATTAATTAGTCGGTGGAGATGCACCTTGTTCTCCATCTCCACAGGCCTCTTGTGGGTCAGGGCCTTGAGGAAAATGCCATCTGGGCAGAGTTTCCCCCAGAGAAACAATCAAAGCCTACAGATTGCAGACTACAGAGGAGGGTTCATATGACAATTAACCTTATTAGTCTTTTTTTTTTTTTTTTTTAAACGGTTGATAGTGTGTCAACATGTTGGCTCTATAAATAATCTGCTTCACAAAATCATCAGTGCAACTAATTCAAAGAAATTCCATCTAAAAATCCTCTGAAGAAAACACAGATCTCCTTGAACTGAAAATATAAAGGTAAATAAGTATTAAACAATAACTTACATACCTAGAAAGGTATCGCACGACAGTTCTAGAATACTTAAAACTTTAACGTACTTTGAAAGATTGACAATTTTTACACAAACCCAGAGGGATTTGTGCTATTAATCATTTTGGTTCTCTTTTTCCCACCATGGTTTTGCCAAACAGAAATCAGAACTAAATTCAACACATTTCACAAAGGATATCAACATTAGTCTTGATAAATGTGGTGGGCGTTTAAGGTCTAGGGCTGAATTTTAGATTTGTGGAATTGTTTTCACAAACAACATTGTAAAACAAATGAGAATTTACAAGTCTCAAATGAAATCTGATAGGAAAGCAAAATCTCTATACAATTCTTCGCATGTTTGCACTGTAAGATTGGTGAAGAACAGAAATTAAGACGACAAAGCAAAAAGAGCATCAAGAAGTTTAACATTTCAGTCCATTAAAAAAATACAAAGTACATGTAAATTTATAAATATAAGGTAACAAAAATAATATTCCTAATGCACGACTTCACTGAATAAACTCCTTCAAACATATTTTAGTTGGATAAAAAATACTAAATTTGCATCATAATAAGAAACAAAGCCAAGTGATTAGCTCCTAAAATGTTTTGATGACTTCTGACTCTCCGCTTGTGAATCATTTGAATTCCTCTTATATTCATTTCTTATTCAACTTACAAGATCATTTTTATAGAGACTTTTATTCACAGTTTGCTATGTTTAATATTTGAAAAATGTGCTACTTTGTTGGAGTACATAGGTCAGTTTGTTCTTGTTCCCTCCACATAAAGGTGTTCAGTGTGAACATCTAATGAGTTTCCATCTAGAGATTTTTTTTTTGAAAAAATTAAAAAAAGAATTTCCATATTTTTTCAAGGAATTGTGCAAGAAAAATGTATTTGTTAACATGAAAAGTATAGAAATAAAGTCAAAGCAGACATTAATTGAAAATTAATTTAAATATTCACTAATCTGTACTAAGCACTATTAATAAATATATTTTAGTGTGCTAGACAGTATTTAAACTATCTTGAAATACAAAACAGTTCTTTCTTTACAGCAAAGAGACGACTTTGAATGATTATTAGCCAAATTTCAGAATACCATTTACTACCAAAATTCTTTCAAGGACCATCTCAGCTATCTACATGTATAATGATAGTTACTTGACACGGTGTGCACATAATTCCTCTTTTCATTGTATGTATTCCCATAACAAGTTTTTCAAAAAAGTTAACAAAATGTTTATCCTTCAGGCTAAGTATTTCTGAAGTTTTCTTATTTTTCCTGTGGGGACCAGGGGGGCCAATTTAAGTGGAATGGATAGGGTGCTAACCTGGACAGCGGAAAAACACCTATATTTAGCTTTAATATAAAAGGAGGAATGGAATCATAATTAAACAAGCGCAACTATCACCTATTCTCATTGAAGAAGGGTCATTCGTATACTGCTAGAATCACTTCCTCTGCATGCTACCGAGCTGAGGGAGTGGGCAGAGCAGGATGGAAGATTAACAGGAGAGAGACACTAAGGGAACTCAATGAAGCAGCCATAGGAGATGAAATACAATGGGTGTACTCATTGAAGCAGCTGAAAAGATGCGCTACAAGGGACTGTATTCAATGGAGCTAGTGCGAGAGATGAGATGCGCAAAGGTACTTCCTTTAAAGCTCTTCCTCCAATAAACCACACAACTCCCCCTCCCTTTTATTGTCTCCTCCCAAACACAAAAACAACAAAATAAATGACATTGAATTTCCTACTTGTCACTATTTTTTTTTTTTTTCAGATCAGCAGAAAACACATGTTCAGAAGATAATAACAAGTCTTATTCTGACATACTTGATCGCGATATGCTGGAATGACAACTTGCATGCCACAAGCAATCTTTAGCACATCAGCACCACAGAATTCAGGTTGTACAACCCACAAGTTCACCTACTTTTTTTTCCCCTATCCTCTGTCTCTAAGCAGATAAAAGACCTGCTATATACACCCCAGGTACTCCAGCGATGATAGGACTTTTCAGATTAACCCTTCTCAAGAAAATAAGAACGAACGGCAGTATTTCATCAGATCTACAGCATGCTTGTGCTAACAAACAAAACTGGTAAGTCTCAGAGGCCTGAACTCAAAGGAAATCTGGAAGTACCAACAGCGGGGCCAAGGAGGAAGTTTTAGTTATTTACTACTTTTGCAATATCCCCATTTATGCATTTTTGTGTACTGTACCTGGGATTATCCCACAGCGCTCAGAGTTGCTAAAATAGCTTTCAAGATTCAAAATAACTATAAAGGCATTGCAGCACCCGATGGGCATTTGAAACAATTCAAATTGTAGAGCTTCTCCCTCAAGTCATCGCTATATGCATTTGGATGTTTACTTGGACCTTTCACCTTCAAACCTGAAATTCTGTCTGCAACTACCATAAAGCTATAGCTTAAGGAAAAATCTTATAGGTTTTAAGGAAAATGAAGCTAAAATAGTTTTGAAATTCTCCAAAGTATTTTCAGAACTTAAACCAGTAGCTATTTCAAATTTCTAAGTCTATCGCTGCTGGAGAAACCTATGGATGAAACTGTTACTTTCTCAGAATAAACAAACAAGAACAACTCTGTTTTCCAGTACTCAGATCCTATAAAACCATAAACTACTGCCTTTGGAAGACTTGCCTGGTAAGACAATACCAACCCCAGTATTAGCTGCTTTTATACTTAAAGTCAGTAGTAATGTTGCAAGAAGGAATTTTACAAGAAACGGCTAAAGTGACTAGTAACAGGTTTCTAGAACTACACAGTTCGCCCAAGAGCTCTAAAGAAACTCAGACATGAAACTGCTGAGTGGTACCCTAGTTTTCAACTCGGAGCTCAACTACCAGTGAAAAGGCAAGTAATATTAGGAATTACTAGCAAATGAGTTCAGAATATGAAAGAATTATGCTACCACATGAATCTAATATCTACCCACAGCTTGACGGCCCTTCTCAGAAGATATGGATAGAGGCATAGAGAAGAGCAACACAGATGAACAGAGATATAAAGCAGCTTCTGTCTGGAACACCTTGGCCTCCCTGTGCTCAGTACGGCCACGAGTCTCGGGGTGGAGGGAACAATTAGTCACTGCTTCTCACAACACAAAAACACAAAAGGTGTCTTTAATGAAAACATCAGGCAGCAGCTTTTAAACACACACAGGACGTATGTTATCAATCTAACTAACTAAATTGTATAACTAATCACCACAAATAAGTTCTGATTTTCAAAAGGGAAAAGTGACTCAATGCATTCATGAAAGAAAGGTCCCTGCTATTAAATACAGCAGTCCAGATGCAATGCCTGAGCCCCTTGTCACTCAAAGGAGAATATCCTGGAAAGAGTCACATACATCTTACCTAGCTCTTCTATTCTTTTCCTATATGCTCCCAAGCGCCAACGGGAACATGATGCTGGGCTACATGGAGCTTTGGTTGGACCCATCACATTAAGAAACACGTTACATGCGTGCAGTGGGTTAACCTTGGCTGCCTGCCCCCTCTCTCCTCTCTCTCAGCTGTTGAGCAGTGTTTGTTATCTCTTCTTAAATGTGTTTTCAGAGAGGCATCACCAGCATCCCCGACGGGCTCTGCTTTGACCAGCGGTGGGTCCATCTGAGGCTGACTCCCCGCAACATGGGGGCAGCTCCTAGCCTCTTCTCACAGGGGCTGCATCCCCTGCCCAACCCTGCCACATAAACCAAACACAACATCCCTCCCCTGATCGAACAAAGACGATGAGAAGAGTACTTCTACAGATGTGGGGGAATGACTCATACACATTAAGAGGAGGGAGGTACTCACAAAGGCCTAAGGAGGCTGATCTCCCTACGCACACTGGCTGTGGGAAAAGGGAAGAGAAGTGCTCTTCTAGAGACCTCCTGGAGGAGCCTCGCCCCCTCCCCACTGGCAACGCAAGAAGCCAAGGGACATTAGCATCACTAGGCTAAACCTAATCCTTGTGAGTAACCCTGTACGCACGATCCCTGCTCTGTCATGCTCAGAATACTCTGAATGAAAGAAATGTATGCGTGTAAGGTTTTAAGAGATACGCAAAGTAACGTTGTGTGCCCTTAACACTCAGGGCAAAATATTAGCTCTTTCTTAACATGTTAAAACTATCAGCATATTCTGCACAAAGCTGTTCACCAGCTCAGTATTTGCTAAAAATGAGACAATTTTTCCAAAGCCAGCAACTTCTCAACTCAGAGATGCAACAGGGTTACTAAAAGGCCTGTAGGTATATTTCAATCACTTCATCACTTTACAAGGAGAGATAAAATGCAGTCTTCCCCATATCTCTGTAGTGAATGATGATTAATTTTTTTTTAAAAGAGTATTTTTGCACAATGAAGAAAATTTGTATTATAACTAAAAAAAAAAGAAAGATCTGAACCACTGACAGAAAGTAGGAAAATTTCTGTGTGTTATTCCTCCATACTATAATTCCGTTTCTCTAATTTCACACGTATTTAGCATCTTGTCTAGGGGGCATTAGTGTATTTGTTGACGAGATGAAGGCAGCCTAATGCAGGTCTGGCAAGAACTCCCTGTCACCAGTCCTCCTGGGTCTGGAGATCAGCGTTCTTAAAATACGAGGATTTGATAGAGTTAACGCCATCCCCTTGAGCAGATGGTTTGGAACATTCTGTCAACGCTGCCACCGATTACTGCAAACAGATTCTCGTTACACTGATAGCCCCTCTGGGAGCCCAGCAAAGCGCCGGCTAACCTCCGCTCGGAGGCGCGAAACGTGCCGTGGCGGGGGCCCTGCCGAAGCAGGGAGGATGCACGCACCTCTCCCCGACGCAGCCACCAGTACCTCCACACTGCAACTCCACAACCGACAGTTGCTCAGAATGGCAATAACGGGTTTTAGTTTGTTATGTTTCACGCTGCTCATTGTAGCCTTGCAAACGGAGACCATTAAATACCTTTTCCTTCTTTTAAGGAGTTCAAACTGTCACACCTCAGGCTTGGGCAGCGCTGTCATTCCCTCCTGCACCTTCAGCTATCCTGCCTACCTGTTCGGGAGCAAAACACACTGTGCATTCACAGACTATTTTGAATATATGAAATATAAGCTTATGTATTACATATTCATTAGCAACACTTTCTGCACTTCCTGAATAGGTATGAGTCAGACTGGAATCACAGTTAACACCGTGGCAAAAAGCTTCTATAAACTTGCTCCAGTTTCTTATTAAAGTAATATCTTAATACATTAGCTTGTATTACTCAGAATATTAACTTACTTATTTAGCTCAGCACCAATAAACAACACCTGGCCTTTATGGATTCACTACTGCAGGTTTCTTCCAGCATTGTAAGTCAAGTCTAAATTTTTAGGTCTGGACTTTTCTTCTAGGAGAAGCTTGGAGCAGAGCTACCAAGGCTGCTCTTTTGTCCCAAATTTGGTATCTAACACTACAATATATACTGGTAACAGGAAAAAAAACCCATCCAATTTATCTTCCCAGCTGGAAGCCATTCTGCAAAGCAATTAACTGCTTTAAGAAGGATTAATATGCACTTAGAGTTAGGGATGAAGAACCGGTCTGAGAAAGAGAAAAACTGACACAAACTTTTTGTTCTGTCCCTCAGCTAGGGCTCGCACAGAACAGTCAGGCAAAGCTCATCAAATGAGGAGCCAAGGGGCTTCCTCACTCACGCTCTGGGTTTGTATCAGGGACGGCAGACATTCCCGTGCAGCCCCCAGCATCTCGGCTTCCATCCCAGCGGTCACAGCACCTGCTCCTTCCTGCCAGCTACGCGCTCGCTCGAGGCAACGCTGCTCTGTGATGCACATCTCGGAGCTTCCTTCATAAGAGATGCTTGGGAGACCCCAGTGGCTTCCGAGATCGTTCAGGAACACACCAGGTACCAGACTCTGAGCCTCGAGAGCAAGGAGGACTCAGATATCCACTAGGACTGAGGTGTCATAGCAGCAAACTGCAAGGGAGCCAAGCCCCAAAGCAAAATCACCAGGAAATGAAAACCCTTGGCTCCCCTGAAAAGCACCGCATCCAAGAACCGCACACAGGGTCTGACCCCAGCTCCTACGCGAAGGAGGAAAAGGTATCTTTTTGCCCATAATGAACTAGATTGTTTTTTTCCCCGTCTTCTTACTGGTCTGCACCAACATAAGAGCAAGATATTTTAGTAGGTTAAAACCAAACGTTAAAAAAACCAGATATTGGCATAAAACCCCTCACATCGTGTAGGGTCACAAAACCAACAGTATAGTTTCCGTTTTGTTGGGGTTTTGGATTTTGGTTTTTTTTTTTTTTTTTTTTTTTTGAATACTCACTGACTGCACACTTAGAACCAAAACTAATAACCAAGAAATTATCATTCTGGTGATAGTTCAACAGCTTAACTTGATGCCCTCAGTCCGAGTCTAGTGGACAAAAATCCACCAAAAAAGCCAAGTGAATCTAAGTGAATTCCTTCTTGGTGACCCCGGCAGAGAGCGACGGCAGGAAGGCTGAGCGAGCTGGGCCCTTAGGCCAGACAGCCCCGCTGACAGTGGGCCGAGGTGTATTCGACAGGTTACACGGCTGTTTACATAGGAACTGTGTAATTTAAGGTGTTTTCATAGAGAAATTTTTTATACCATCAATTTCATTTTAGCACTTCTAAGAAAAAGCGTGTCCATTTGGCCTGGTTCAAGCTTACATTCTTAACTGCAAGCGTTTGGACCAGAGAGCCTCTCTGTCCCTACAAAGCGTACCAAATCAGTGGCAGGACTCCCATAGTCTCACCAGCCAGAATCTCTGAGCATTGCTGTAATGCATATAAAAACAATTATCAGTAGAAATATTGAAACAGATGCTGTTTACAACAGTATTTCGACAATTCTATTTATCACATCACCTCCACCAAAAGCACATTCAACTTCTAGCCTGAATAAAAATATTGCAGTTTTGTGGATAAAGGTAAATGTCAAAATTCAAACAAGTCCATGTTTTTTCCAGGTACTTGGTGCATCTACAGCCTATATTTGAGGCATTTTATTAGAGGAACAGTCCAGGAGGTTACAGGAGAGTTGGTGTCATAGCTTGGGAGAACGAGCTGTCACCGCCTGAGTAGGGTGGGTGACAAGTGACACAGCAACACCTGCTGGCAAATCCACCAGGAGAACACGCCAGCCTCCCCGGCAGGGAGAAGCGACAGCATCATCATCGCCAGGGGCCCGATCCCGCAAAGCCTCGCCCCAGCGCCTGCCTCCTCCCTGGGTAATCTCAGTAATGTGCTCCGATTGCGTAAGGAGATTAAAACGAGAAACAGAAACAAAGATGAAAAGGGGCCTAAAAGAGGAAACATACAGAAGGAGACAGGACTATTGCTTGTGGGCCACAGTAGCAACACTCCTGACAAGTTTACTAATAAATGTCTGTAGGATTGGACCTCGTGATTTTAATTTGTAATAACAAAGTGTTTGTCGGTCATATTAGCATGGACAATGGCTTTCATTAGAAAGGGTTACTGCCTCTTCCCCATTACATCCTCTTTCTACGATGTTCAGAACACCTGTGCTATTAAGATTTTTTTTCTTGGATTTTTCTGAAAATAAGGAAAAATTAACAAAGTAAAATTTGTTGGCAGTGCCCCTAGCCAGCGCAGCGGGTGTTCTACCTGTGGGCTGTCACATTTTCCGTGTTCATTTCTGCAGGTGCTAAATACATGCTGACAACAACATATGTTACCAGTCTTAAATGTGTGCTTTTTTTTTTTTTTAACCTTGTAATTAAAGAGTGCTCACAGCTTGAAAAAAAAAATACAGGTGAAAACTGATTCTGCCCAGTGTATTTAACATTCACTTACATTCTCATTCTCTGTCTTGTGATTTGGGTATTTCCCTAATGATGCAAGGAAGAAAAGGCAGGGGGTGGAGGGGGAAGAGAAAGGATCCTATCTCCTAAATAGCAGTTATTTAAAAATAACATCAAACAAATGTTGATAACAACAGTATGCAGAATAAGCATTGGTTCTCTCTGGAATCACCTGTTTTCCCCTGCGACTCCTCACTTGTATTTCTGAGCTCTCTTTTTATTTATTTCCGTCTCTTATTTTAATCTCCTTAGTCCTGCCAAGCGTGTTATATGTGGTCTCCAAAGGAGTGTTTCCTATACACACTGTTATACAACAGGACTCACCTATTCATCTGTATAAAAGTTGGACTTACCCTATTAATTATAGTATTATTATTTTCACCTGTTTAACGTATCATGCTATTATTCATTGAAACCTATACACTGCTTTTCAGAGCAGCCCAGTATCAACAATCTACATATATACACGAGTCGGGGAAAATGGTATGCTTCGGCACAGTTATTGAGTTATTTTTTGTATCACTGTTCTGTACAATATACCAGAATACCTTTGGTCAGCCGAAATAAAGTTAGATCATAAAATCAATTAGAAATCTCTCTAGAAAATGAATCTGATTACCTGCATATCAAGAAAGATGTGATGGCATATACTAAAAGCAAGTAATACTATTTCATGTATGATCAAACTACTACACACTAAAAGAGTATTAAAAAAAAAAAAAGCTACAGAAAAATGTATTTTCTCAGCCTGTTCAACAAATATGATGCAGTAGGTTTTAGCTACGCTATTTTAGTTCTAAGCAAGTTGGAAATATCGAGATGAAAAAAGCATTTCTCCTTGCTTTCTCTGCAAAATTTCAACCTTATGATAAGATTAGACTTCCTCACTTGAGGATAAAAAAAAAAAACCCTGAAGCGAACGCAAATGAGCCTACAGCATTTAAGACAAATGGAACCACTGTTGTGTCCCCTCGGCGAGGGCCTGCTGGACCGCGCTCGCCCGCCGCGGGGAGGGCGTCCCGCGCGCCCCCAGCCCCGTGGCGGGGTTCGCTTGGCACAGCGCTGCTGCAGCGTGCTGCAAGTGATCCCAGGCTGCGGAGGCGGGGGAAGCGCTGCGCTGCTCAGTTCCAGGCGTTTATATTTTAGCCAGTTAAAAAACAAACTTGAGCAAATTTGCCAAATATTTGCCTTCGCTGAGAACTAAGCCAAAGAAAACTGAGACGACATAACAGCCCATCTGTGAATTGGCTCTGCGACTCAGGCAGAACACCAATTTTGGGACTGCTTCATCAATATTTTTCCTCAGACTCAGAATGGCAAAACTTCAGTGTCCGAAGCCAGACTACCCCACTTACACCTCTAACTCAAGTCCATCCTGGAATACAATTTTAACAAATTTTATTAAAGGATAAAAAAAAAAAAAAAACAAAACCAAAAAAACCCCAAACAAAAACGCCTTCTCAGCAGCTACCTTCAGACAATAGAAATGTCTTCTCAGTCAAAAAATACACTTACCATAGCATTGTAACGCTGAAAATTTTTACTTCACCCCTAATTTCCTTTTCTACCACGACTGCGTTCCTACAGCTTAAAGTGATCCAAATGCTACATATCACATATTGGAGTCAGACATTTTATTAGGTAAAGTGATATCTGCTAAGCAAATCCATGCTTAAAGAAATAGCACGCCTCAGTCAGCCACCAAACGCACAGACTCCCCCTGTTAAACTCCACACAGAGTTTTCTTAAGTGTTAGATTCTACTCCAGCCCTTAGAAAGGGTTAAAATACAGATGCTGTGAATGGAATGTATAATCCTTAAGGCCCTGGAGCATTAAGACATATCTGCTCCTTAGGGTCCATCTCTGTCCATAATCAATTTCTTCCCTTGGAGAACATTAATTGTCTCTAATGATAGCTTTCCATCAATACATCCTTGATCTTAAAAGGCCTGTACAGCTTTTTCCTTTATTCAATCAAATCATCTCTACAATTGCCCTCCTTTAGTAAGATAATACCTTTTAAGCCTTGTATTTTAATATAAAAAAAATAAGAGGTAGCAGCAAATTCTAATGGAAGTGCTAACATTTGAGAACCAGGATGATGGCTTCCATTATCCTAAATAATGTTTGAAGATTACGGAAAGCACTGTGTTTCAAAAGGTGGAAACTAATCCCCCACTTTCAAATTATTCCTTGTACAAAAATCTGTTCTGACATTAGGAATTTTTGTGCCCCAACTACAGCACTGTATATTTAAATATTTGAATATGAAAGATAATTTTCAGCTCTGGAGGGGAAAAAGCAAATAATTACTATTTATAAGCAGTAAATGCTGAATAATTTGAGAAATTGACAACCTTAAACACAGAAGCCCTTTATTTTTTCATTCTCCGGTCCAGGGGTGGCTTAACTGTTCGCTCAAGCCACTAACTCCAATCAGAAGTTCCTAAAATTATTTAATTTCATGATGGCTCAAAAACTCAATCTCCTAGTGACCCACTAATGTGTCTTGCTTTCCCCACCCCCTTCTCTTCCTTGTACATGCTTTTCAAAAGGCGTGGAAATTCAATTTTTTGCCATTCAACTGATTTGTTTCCATTCAAATGGAGGATTTTTCTTGCACTTCTTTATCTAGATTGCCCAGCACCAATCTGTGTTTCCACCCATATTCTAACATGCTTCTGTGGGAAATGGCACTACTGTTTATAATGGCTCGAGGACCTCAAAATGAAACATTGATGGTACAAAAGACCTCAAGCCTTTCGAATTCTTTACTTGATTTTTTTTTTTTTTAATACCCAGCATGAGCATGACAGAATTTTGGTGATGCCTCTTTAGTATAATTTTTGTCTAAGAAGGGCCATGGAGAAGCTTTCCTGCAATTGGCTATCATCCACCACTGACTGTAATATTAGAGCCTTCCTCTGACTCAAAAATCATTACGCACGCACACAAATAAATAAATAAAAGCAGGACATTTACAATCAGGAAACTCATGAAAAATTTAACAAACATGAACTGTGTGGCTTTTCTTTTCATTCTCACACAGGCACGCATATGACCCTGCCTGATGTTCATTTTACTATTTGGTATTTTGCAAAATATTGATGGCAAAAGTAGTAGGAGAGAAAATAATGCTAGGAATATGAAAAAATAAGAAATACAGGCAGGTAGATACAATCGATCCAACAGCTATCAAACCTAAACAAAACAGGAAAAAAAAGGAGACCAGTTAACAACCTAGATAAGAGATGAAAATTGCCAGTGAGGCAGATCAAGTTTATTCAATGCCCTGATAAGCACCTATTTGCTCTTCCCCATAATGCTCTCTCAGTATTTATAAATTATCATTTAATTATGCTGGCAAGTGGTAATTGTCAAATAAAGCTCAGATAGGCATAAGCCCTCAGGCTGCACATGACAGAAAAATATCTGTTAAAGCTGGGCTGATTCACACGCTTAGGAAATCATTTCCTTTCTTCTTTTTATCCTTGCCAACAAATTATATGAACTGGCACTTTGTGCTTTGTAGGCATTTTGAAGTCTATGCAGATTACAGGAAAGAAAAATTAGTTGTTTCAGTATCTACCATTCCTAAATTATTCTGCTGATTTAAGACACCATGTTCTGTTTCAACAAAAGAGTGCCAAAGATCAAGGAATCAGAGCCTTCCTCTGCTTAGAATTTAAGCCCAGGGTCACTTTCAATTGGGTAAATCAAGATTTGGGGAATTATTGAATACTGTGCATAATAGATTTGATACAGAGCAATAGTTAAAATATGACGTTTATCCCATTAGGATAGAAACACTAAGCAATATTTTTTTAAAAAGTCTCTTACTACTTAGATTCAATTACAGACCCATTAAACATTCTCTGATATACACAGACTCCGACACAGACACAGGCACCCACAGATTTGAAGGATTTCTTAGTTTACAGCATATGTATCCAACTACTAAAGTATATAGAAAAAAATAGATGGAAAAGAAGTTTAGTGCTAAGTAACAATAAAATCAGACTCTTGAGAACTTTGACCTGGAACGTGTGTCTGAACAACAGAAATATCAGATTTATGGCATGTTGCTAGAATATTTGCTATCAATGCCATTGCTAGATAATTGCTGCCAAAAAAAAGCACCAACATTCTGTTTTTTCTCTGTACAGTTATTGTACTCGGAGTGACAGACAACCAGCATTAGCATATTAACTCTCTTCCCCTGCAAGTGCAATACTGGATGCTACTTTACGTGTGTACTTTTGTGCATGATAGGTCCCTTCGCTGTTAAAAGATTGCCGAGGTACTTTTGGCTTACTGGAGTGAGCCCAAAACAAGTCTTGGTCTCTCCTTTCTTTGAACCTAAGCATATGTGTATTTTTTTTTTTCCTCTCCATCAGCAGAGTTCAACAGAATCTCTCGCATTTTTACACATATTCTAGACACAATTAACTTATATTCAAATCTGAGCTGTTGTTAGTTAGCTGATGTCATATATGAGGCTCCTACCTACGCTATTGGTATGTCCTGCATTATCTCAAACCAGTCTGAAGAAGTCACTGAGCCTTCTGAATCTTTCAGGAGCAGGTTGCTGATAAAGGAGGTTAGAATTTTTCAGACAAATCTGTTTTCCTTTCAGGCTATCAGTAACCCCCAAGTATTACCATAGGCAGTATACAGTTACCATATCCTCAGTACACGGTTAGCAACAGCAATAACACTATTTATCATGGCAACAAACACTGGGAGAAAGGAGGGGCTGTACAGGACAGTATCCTAACTTCAGTGGGATAACTACGAATTCTTTTCTTCCAATTTACAGGTTTGATGGCTTTGGTCGAAGAGCAACGCTGCGCACGGATGCTCCGCACAGATTCTTCCTGCGGCTCGAGAGCAGCTCTAACAGCATTGCGCAACAACAAGCCTTCCTCATTACTGAGCCGATCTACTGCCCCTGCCCCTAGCCCCATGAAACACATCGCCCTTCTCGGGGACTCTCACAGAGAATTAGCGCCCCAGGGCTTAGATAACACAGAGGCTGGCCAAGCAGGGTAATTCACAGGTTATACCAGCTGTTGAAGTAGCAGACAGCCAGAAAGTATTTACTGGTGCTGTTGCAGCCAGGACAAGCTAGTGTCATATGCAGCATAAGCAGCAAAGTAGATAATGATTCTCATCGCAATAGCTTTTAGTCACACTGATCTACCATAAAGGCTACTGTACAGCTATGTAGTCTTAAATACATACACTACAGTTTGGAAGCTCCCTACCAATTCCCAGAAATAGACGCAGGAACACTAGTCATTCTATCAAACAACGTGCTTCACACATTGAAAAAGAAATAGAAAAAACTCAAATAGGAATACTTCTTCATATATAGATCCTGCATTCAGAAATTCCAGACATTAATTCCTGCAGGGGAGCACTGCATCCTAGTACCCGGCCTATAGGTACGGTGAATCAATGCCAAATCAGAAATTCATGCTCAAGAAGATTGCTGTAGGACAATCTGGAGAACTTCTGCCTTGGTAGCTTTGCTCCTGATCTGCAGGATCCAACGCATACATTGGCTGCGAAGTCATCAGAAGATACACCATCACCGAATCTATCCGTAGAAAGGATTTAGGATCTTGGACATGAACGTGATTTTTTTTTTTTCCTGCCACAAGATTATAAAACGTATAAATTAATCTGTTTAGCAGTGTTTATTTCAAGTAGTATTTTAGCAAAGGACATACTATTTTCACTAAGCAGTGAACTGAATTTTGTATCAATTAAACATAAAAGAACGTAACTGCTTTCATAACACTGGAGCACTCAACTAGCTGTAAGGAACTATTACACAGTTGACAAAGATAATGCAGAAAATTTTGGTGAGCTCTAATACTTATTCTGAAGTAGGTTTTGTGCTGACAGCTGGTCAAAAAGTTTTTCCCTTTAAATGACTTGTTTTTTTCCTGGAAATCATTTCATACTAAGACTAACCTCCACAGCAGAGTTGTTATACCAAGAAGATTGTAAAGAACTACATACCAGACTGGGAGGAGAAGAGGATCTTCTCCACACATCAGCTTTATTTCCATTCTCCTTTCATTAATTTGGGTTTTGCAGGTCTTCCCAGATATTTTTTTTAGAATTAGTAGACATTCCATAAACAGGAAAGTAGGAATCAACTCAACTTCCAAAAATATTCTGCTTATCTAGACATACTTTTTGACATCTCTAATCACAAAGTTGACTGTGGAAAATGCATCATATTGCCAATCATAAGCAGCAACATAGGGAACTCGGAAAGCTTCTGCTCTAGGGGAAAGCTGCAAACCCACAATCTTTTCTGTTAGCAAAGAGTGTAATGCTGTTGCTGTCAAAGTTCTTATGTTTATGAGCCTTTGCTTGTATAATAATATTTTGTTGCATTTACACAGCATGTAACATTATCTAAAGTTCCTACTGTAGCCCTATCGAGAGAACGACAGCACGAGGAACAGAGTCCTGTACCGTGTAAATTGCTACTGCCACTGTTCAAACACATGACTTGGTGTTACAACGGACTTCCAACCTGGAGCAAAAAACACCTGACAGCACACTTCTGCTGGCCTAATCTAGCTTCCACTGAAACCATTTTTTCTCTGGTCACAGATAATATTGTACTTACAGCTGCTGGGAGACTTCTCTTCTGAAGTCCTCATAGCTAAGATGAAGAATGAGAAAATTATGCATGGCCTAATAACATATAACTTGATACTCAAATCTATATGGACTATTAGAAAGACTCTGCTGCTGCTTTTTCTCATCTTGCACAACAAACCTCTAGCAATATTGTGGCATTAGTGAGTTCCTATATTTTCATTTGAAAAGAACAGACCGCAAAAATCTTGTCACAATTACAGGTTGGCTTAAAATGGTCCTGTGTCTAAAAAGTATGATGAGCCCTGAGCATTTTTCTATCATCCAAATTAATAATGACATCCTTGCCACAGGATTCTGGGAATAGTTAAATACAGAAGCTGTAATTCCACCTTTTTTTTTTTTTTTCTTTTAGAGTAACTTCTAGAGTCTTGCTGACTTTTCTATCAAGTTCAGTAGGACTTTTCCATAAGTGATACCACAATGAGGACTAGAATTCAAACTTCTTTGTTCTACGGATTCGGGATGTCTTCACCTTTGGACATATCCTTTGCACTCAATACCGTAGTTTTTAATTTTTAGTTTTAAATCTGTTTTTCAATATATTGGTTCAGTTTTAATTTAAATTGTCCAGAAAATTAATATTAAGGTTGTCTTAAAAATAGCATAACACATCCCAGAAATTTATTTATAAACTCATGAGAAGATAATGAAAGTTCTTCCTGAAAAATCACGGCGGATTGGCTAGCTATAAAAGTAACTTCTCAGTAACAGCCACACTCTCCTTTCGAGAATTTTTCTTTATGAAAAACATTTCACCACATACATAAACAGTAATTTTTAGTTTAATTCTGCTCTCATCAAACCACTCTGAAATCACATCAAATACACATACTATAAGAACACATAGATTGCATCCAGTTTGAAATGAAGTCAGACCTACATGCTCAGATCTGAAAACTCACTGAAGTTATGTGAAAAACCAGATGTAAACTTTATAATTCAAGCCCATCTCATTACTGCAACAGCATTAACGAGATACTTCTCTTTACCTTCCATAGGTTTCCTGGTAATTTCCTAGGTCAACCTAATAGGACATTCATGGTCTATATCATGACAGCAAGAGCAGAAATAGTGTTTTTTTTTCTCTGGTAACTTTCTGGAAGGACTGGTTTGAAGACATGAAGCAACATGCTGACATAGCATAAAGCTGCAGAAATGAAAATATCTATTTTCCTTAAAAATTGTTTCTTTGAAAACATTCAGGAGAAAACTCTGTTTCTCCTGTTCACAGGATAGTATCTTACGCTTTAGGAGCACTTCAGGAAGAAAGATCTTACTACAAAAATAAGTCTCAATTTTTAATCCCTATTTAAAATTAGGTTATTGAAAACTTGAGTTTAACTAGCTTATGATACAAAATTTTTAATTTACGTTGATTAAAAATTATGTACGTGGAAAAGTGGCCCTATCAATTAAACTGGAAGTATATACTGGAATATCAGTTTTCCTGAAAATAGAGGATATTTTCCACTAAATACATTATATTCAGCATCACATCAGCATGTACACTGTAATTTAATTAGTCTCCTTGCTCATGGAGCAATTTACTTTTTCTTAAGAATTCTTTTTTTGTTTTGCTTACAGACTGCTCCCATTATGGTAATCCAAGCTCCCTCATACCTGTTCTTGAAGGGCATTGCCAGGAGGCAAGAAACAGCACATGCCGTGACTACTACCAGAAAGCAGAGCATGCCCACTGGCTGGCCACTTGCTGCCGAACAGGGTGTATAAGGTTGCAGTCTGCCCAACTTTGCCCAAGTACAGAAACCAGTTTGGGCTTATTTATCTCGCCACGATCTTCACAAAAGTTTTAGGAACACATATATTGGATACTGCTACACTTCTTTCAAATCTGGTTGAGTTTAGCCAACGAGCGTCAAAGGTACTGGGCAGAAATATGGATAGACATATCCATATGAAATATGGATAGACATATGGGGAGAGGCAGCATCACTGCACAACAATAAACCACGCTACAGTTTCCCAAGAGGTTCACATCAAGAGATCTGGAATCAGCTTCTTGCTTTGTTATTTATACTGTGGAGATTACTCATTTGAATTTATAAGTGAGACCCTGAGAAAGAAAATGCTGTGGAAGTACTAAGCATGTTTATCAGTCTGTTCTTGTTCAAAATAGAGCATACATAAAGCAGGCAGACAGGGAAGGCATCCTTTGTGAGCATGACGCTGGGATTCCCAGCCCCTGTGCAGAATTACGTCCTACAGTTACATCCACAGTGAGGTGACTTGGACAATCATGACTTTTTCCTCTCACAGGGACAGCCACCACTCAGGCCAGGCAGCACACTGGGGGCTACGGACATTCCGGATATTCATGGCATGCACTGCATGTTTCTTACTGTTTCAAGAGATCTAAAACCTGCTAACAGTAACAAAGCACATATTTCTCCTTCCAAAAAGCAGTTGCTGTCTAGTCCTGCTTCCTCTGAAGGGCGTTACCTTGACATGGGTTGGCAAGGATAAGCTTTGCTTTCATTTTAGATCTTTGAAATTCTCATTGGTTTGCGCAGGGTGTGGCCAAGCGGAATTCACGCCAGGCTCCAGGTGCCGCTGGCGTAGCTCAGCATAGCCAGCAGGCCTAAACCATGATGGAAAAGGATCTTAGGCAAAGGTGCAAGAGAGCCTCATAGGAAGGTCCCGTCACCCCAAGAGAAAACTCAGGAGGTGTGCGTGAGGTGAGGTTGCCTGGGGCTGGAACGCCCTTGTCAGGCTAAAGGACGTTATTACTGCGCATCGTAGCGAGGAAGTTGAACACTGCGTCCTTTAAGCTAGTATCTCCTCTGGGTGACTGTGGTAGCTTCATGAACAGCAGGAACAAACAGATTTCTGATTTTTGTTATGTGAAAGTATTTATAAACAAAATTTGAAGAATATCGTTCAGACTCGATGAAACTTTTCTCTCCCCTCCATATGTTTCTTCCCTCCTGCCCTCCATGTACTATTACACATAATCTAACCCTTTTAATGTTTTTTTTTTATATTTTTTAGAAAGGTAGTAATGAGCATCCTGCAATTACCACAGACCTGAATTATGAAAATACATAAAATATATTTTGTTAGGAAACTGTTGCAATTTGTCAAGGTTCCTTAGGGAAGGATTATTACAAATTGGAAAGTACTTGAAGGATAATACAAAACGACTTCACAATTAAAACAAAGTTTAATAGCTTCTTCAGGTATTCTCTAACGTGTCTGATTTTTTTCACGTTATAATGGAAAAAGATTTTTTTCCCCCATGATCATACACTAACAGCTACATGGAAAACATAAAGCATTAAGAGTTATAATTAATTTTGAAACTTGTTTTTATACAATTTGTGTACCCAACTTAGTCTGCTAGAAAAATTATAGCACTTACTCTGTGAATATTGCTTTTAACATTTCATTAGGGAACTCTGCTTTGCTGCCAACAGAGCAGCACTGAAGAAGCTGTCAAATTTCTAATGCAGCTTTTCCATTTTAAGAGATACAAAACTGTGATATTTTCTCTATCATCTAATTCCTACTTTATTATATAACAGGATGTTTATTAGCGTTCTTCAAATGTATTCTGTGCTGAACTCTGTCTTCAATTAAATATTCAAGAAACCATTAAGATCACCCAGTCAGATCTCTTCTATAGCCTGGGCCATATAATGTCAGTTATTCCTGTACTGAGCCAAGTAATGCGTGTTTGCGACTGCCTCATCTCTGCTCTCTGGAGAGAGAATGGTTTCCTTTCTTTCCCATTAATATCCTGATTAATATATCTTCTTCTTTACTCAAGTTTGGTTTTCATTGTGACATATCATTTTGCTTCAGTAAGTAAATATATAAAAATGTATATCCAAAGTCAGGTTTGAAAGCCATGTAACAACTGACCTATTACAAACAATGGGTCTTCTGTGGTGGAGGGCTTTGCCAGGATTAGTGTGTTTCGATGAGATAATCAACTATGCATTTTGTGACCAGCTCACTCGCATCCTGGCAAACCGCTCTTGCTGGGAGGCAGACTGCATGCTTCGCTACCGGGAAATGGACAATGACAGATAGGCTGCATTTCCATTTACACGTATCCTTAATTGTTGTCACTGAAAAAGACGTGCCAGATACTGACACAACAGATCATTCAAAATAAGTTATGTATTCATGTTAAGCGTTATTTATCTAGACTGCAAAGGAAAACAAATATTGCTCTTTCTCCCCCCCTTCCTAATTAGCCGATTGTTTCAAATGCTTTTTGTTAGGGATTCAGCAATTTATGTTCTTTAAGCTTGTCATAAAGATAACGCTTATTATGAACTATGCTAAGAATACAGTCCTAATTCAGATTCCTTTCTTTTCTGGCTACACCATAATGAAGATGTTTGCAGGATTCATTTATTTGATTCTGTCCAGAGAACCTCATGAAATGTATTTAAA
This sequence comes from Nipponia nippon, assembly GCF_047370975.1. NCBI lineage: Eukaryota > Metazoa > Chordata > Aves > Pelecaniformes > Threskiornithidae > Nipponia > Nipponia nippon. The sequence continues at coordinate 1,063,436 of NW_028262391.1, forward strand.
AATAAACACAATAAAACACCCATGCTCAAAACATCACTGGTGGGTTTTTTTGTGTGACATCCTAATAACAGTGATATGGAGTCCTGTTTAAATTTGCTAAAAGAAAAAAAAAAACCTGCATTAGCAGATAGGAAATTGGAAAAGAATAGTCTAGCTAACACTATTTAAGAAAAGCTGAAAATTCTGCTATAAAACAACCTCATTAAAGAGCTTTTAAAAGGTAAACAAAAGAAACCCCCAAATCCCCAAAGATTACAGATAATAAAAGTAACTTCTTAAAAACAACTGAATAATGAAAGATAGCAATTTCTAACACTGGAGACCCTCTGAATAAAACTAATTTGTAATGCAGTGATTATTATTATGATTTTTAATAACAAGGGTTCTGGTCTTTATTTCCTAAGCCAAGACCACTCCTCTTGACCACATCATGAAGTGAGCAAGGGCTTCCTCAATGAGGGAGAGGAGCTGGTCTGCGTCCCCACATACCAGCACTCTCATCCGCCATTCCGCCCCCTTCACATTTCTCAGCGACCACTGTTTCATCAAAATTAAAAATTAACAGATTCACTGAAGATGCTAAATTAGAGAAGTCTCATCAGTCTGAAGACAGAACTAAACTGGTTGTGTATAATGCCTGGAATATAACACAGAAACATGATGCAGGGAAAAGACCTGCTCTGTATCAATCAATCAAAGTCAGTAAAAAAAAAATAATAAAAAACTCACTGCTTTTAAAAATGTAATCTAGTTTCAATACATACTTGCTGCAGTTCCGATTTCTTACTGTATTTCTTGGGTAAAATCGCTTTTCATGACAAGTGGTGAAACAGCCGATTTCCACAATTTCTTACAGCCCAGCAGGCAAGCCTACCTCTACAGCCTTGCTAATTATGAATCCTTTCTGCGATGCTAATAGATTATTCCACTTTGAATGAGCATCCAAAATTATTTAGTAACACCTTGTTTAATGTGACAGTTTTGCAATTTTACATATGAAATAATTAATTTGCTTAAAAATGTGTAAACAATAAAAGAGCCTTCACTTGTGGTATCAGCTCTTTTATCAGCATGAGCAACACTGGGCAAGTCATTAATTTCTTTGTGGGTAGGGGTTTTTTGGTTGGGTTTGGTTTTGGTTGTTGTTTTTTTTTTTTTTTTTGACAATTCAGCCAACAGCAGCCTAACTATATCTCCACCAGGTCAGTACGTGCAGGTACTATGGATGGGACAACAGATGGCAATACAAATGCATTTTGCATATATGCAATATAAACGTACAGTCAGTGTCAGTCTATAGCAGGTTCCATGCCTGAATAAGTAAATTGTTTTTAATCTTTAGAAAGCGAAAACAGAATGCAATTTATTTTGGGTTTGTTTTTGTTCCCACCGTGCTTTTAGTTTGACTGTAAAATCCTTACTCTTTCACTACAGTAAATGGCCTGACTGCAGAAATGCTAAGTACCTACTCATTCTTCAACCTTTCAAAAATCAGATTTCTTACAGAAGGATTCAGACATCCAGCTGCACACATATACATTCTTGTTAACACATCAGCCAACTCCAAAGCCAGCAGCTTCCATTGCGGACCCTTACATTGCCTAATCCAGTTTGGTTTATCGGCATGAAGCCGATTGTGGCCCATTCCAAATTACCTGAAAAACAGACAACCCCACTTTGTAAGCATTTGTGTGCTGTATTACATGGCAGAATGAAAGGTTTGTAACTGTAAGTAAAGTTCTCGGAGAAATGAATAATATAATTGCATTAATATACAAATACAAGGCTCAGATTAGAGACTGCTGTATTCTCATAGTCATATAGATGCACTTTGCTCTCCCGTCACTTCGCAATCCTATTTCAATGAAAGATGCGGGAATTAAACCCTCTTGAAAATCAAGCCATTAATCCTTGCCTCAGTTTACCCATCTGTAGTATCTTATGGTAAAATACAAATATATTTTACAACAAGAGTGCATTGAAGAATTCCCTGTTTCTTTTTTATTGTTCTCTTCTAGTGTTATGGAAAAAGCCTTTGTAGAGTACTCAAACGTACTCTAGGACAGATAAAGGACTTCCTAAATTGGTCTAAACAAACTTATTGCTTCCAGCTTACCGACGCTTTTCAAGTGGCTTCAAATTCCTGTGCCGTTTCAGGAGTAACTTAGGGAAGGAACAATGAGTTGATCGAAGCATGTCCCTGGCACACCTATGCCACTCAACAACCGGATACCCGGGGGTCCCTAGACTGTTCAGATGAAGTATCTGTAGACTGCTAAGGACAGGCCAATTTATTTTTACTTGTTAATACAACTAGGTATTTCCCAATGTCACAAACTGTCAAATAAGTTAATGATACTAAAACTCCATGGGAATTGCCTGTTATCCATTTACTGGTCTGCATAAAGATCATTAGGACATGCTAGCAACGGATGGAGGCCAATGGACAGATTTGCACCTGCCCACCTTTCTAGAACCATTAGATCAAAAATTTGCTGCACACAGACAACTTCACTGTAGAAAAGGAAAATCCTTTTCACTGCGTCTGGTTTCCATTGCATCCACACCAGAAACATCAACCAACAGCACTTTGACGTAAGAGCGCTCCTTTCCAGCGCAGCCCCTCTTGATCCACTGAGGTAAGCCAGACTGCAGGACACAACCGCCACGCATCCCTTTTTGTAAGAGGTTGCCACGAAGGCCAATTAATGGCACATTATTGCAGGCCCGATGTTCCATTTAGCAGACAGCTGCATACCGATTACAATATAGTTATGATATTAATGTAATTACACATTCTATATATAATAGGCATTTCAGAACATATAACAACATAATATTGCAACAAAAGACAGTCTGGAGTAGAAGTCCTGAAAGTACGCACAGCTATTTTTTAATTTATTTTCCTAGCCTGATTTTCTCCCTGTTCTGGCTACCTCCATTATGAGGTAAAAGGCAACACTCACCCAGGCAAGGTCACAAGAGTCCTTTATGAGAAAATAGCGCACCACAACCTGAATCACAACTGCCGAACTCGATGCAATCCTCCATCGGAACCAGACACCTCTCCGCCGGCTTAAGGGCAAGCAAGCACCAGAAAGGTGCCAGGCTCCCGACTCCTCAAACATGAGCATGCTATCTCTGCAACACTCTCGGGCTGACTACATTAGAACAAGAGAACAACTCCACAAAACAAACTCTCGTGTAACTCTCCACATCATTACTGATGGACTAACCAAGTCATCTAAAAGAATTTCCCCATTCATTTAGCTTGGCATAAAATATCCAGCCCTTACGGTGCAAGGACAATACAAATGGATAATCAGGGGTATTGATTTCATAATGATTAATGGATATTGTACAGCATCTTCTTCGCACTCTGCTTTCCTTACACAGCCAAGGCTTCCACTAACGTCACGGGGAGTTTCTTGAGTGAAGAATGCCGGACTAGGTAATTGTTTTTGCACTTAAGGGCATCTTGCTCCATTTGTTTTGTGCATAATAAAAGCTCATACTTGTACAGTAATTTAGCATTTCTGAATAAACAGAAATTGTGATTCATAATTCTCTATCTTCTTGTCCTCGTTTCTTTAAAAAAAAAAATTGAGTCACTGTTGTTTAATCCGATAATTATGCAAACACTAAATCTTACACTGGAGCAGAAAACGTTAACACATATTGAAAAACCCAAATGTGTAGAACTATAATCTGTATGATAAAATGCATTACTCTGTTTAAAAGGATTGTTTTACAGAAGCAATTAACAATCAGCAATCATACAGTTCAGACCGGTGTTTTGATGCCATCTGTTGGAGTAAGTCTTCACATTCCCTGGAATGAAGCTATAATTTTCCGTTTATGATTTCATTAGATGCATAGAGTGTAACAGCTACAAAAAGAAAGAGGATTTCACCAAACACTTTCATTTTAGAAAGAGCTGCTCTAAACAGTTCTGTTTGACACAAATCTTTTCCTCAGAGGACAGAAAGTAAATTTGCAGTCGTGCCCAGAACTCAGTAACACATTCTAGTGTTTAAAGAAACGTTTCGGAAGCTTTATTTCCTATTAGCAAGTTTATGAAAAATTTATTTTCTAAACACCACACATTTCCTTTCAGTGGAAAAACTGTAGTAGAAAGTACTCAGAAAAAAAAGGTAATTTTTGCTCCTTTCTAAAAACTGTAGTGATGTTTTTCCAATGGAACAGGGTGTTAAGTGTCTCACAAAAACACATTTTCCCATTTTATTAATTCACTAAATACTTGATTAAATCTTTGGGGGATTTTTAATACACTAGGGGGAGCTAGATCACTACATTGTACACAAACAATTAGCTGAAAGAAAAGTTTAACCCTCTAAAAGATCTTTTAAAAATAGTCTTATAAACATCTCTAGCTGATAAACACACATATTTCTGTATGACAGCACAGAAACTGAAGTCCCACAATATACCAGGGAATATTAAACAAATAATAAAAGCCATAGAAATAAATTAAAATTACTCTTATTCTTTATTAGTAGTATTTTATTGTTATTATTACAGAGGCTGCTCTAGTGTATCCAGAAAACCCTTAAAAACAACCTAAAATAATTCTCCTTTTCCTCCTAGTGCCACACATCATGCGGCTTCACCTCTGTAATACTGGCCACTACGCTATTAATTCAACAATAGCGTAAACAAGCAATGCTGCTACACTAAACACTTTACTGTTACCTTTTTCTTTTGCATTGCTATTCAGCAGTTACACAGAACGTGTGGCTAAGAGAACAAGGAATAAATTCTGATTTTACATATCATGTGCCTGCAACTTTTAGTCTTCTAAAATGCACAGATTTGTAAATTTTTCATTTTTAAATACTCTAATCAGTTTACAATAGCAGGAAAATATCTTTCTTAAAAAGAAAAAGAGATTTTATATCATAAATCATTATTTTAATTGTTGATTCCTTTCAAGTATTGTGGTGAAAATTGCCCACTTGGCTGCAGCTTTCAAAATCAAGGACTACTATACATGGCTGTAAAATTTTGCCCAACTGTACAATCTCCAAAAAACCCCAACCACCCCAGTTCCACAGATGTCAATGGGACTCCTCGAATGAGGCAAAACTACTTCTGAAGGGTTAAAGGACCCACAATGGCAGATGCCAGACACTGAATTTCAGATGCTGAGGAAGAAGGAGCACAGTGCTCTGATACTATGCTAATCTGCTATGTCTGAAAACAATTAATTTGTTTAAAAGTAGGTTCCAAGTAACACCAAGGATCTCTTATTCAAATAAAGATCTGGTTATTCACTCCAAGTCGTCAAATATCATACAAACTTTGTATGTGACTGAAGTTAAATTCATTATATAAAGGGGAAATTCAGTGTTTGTTGTACTTGTAAGCATTTTTTTTTTTTTTAAACTAGGACCTTGAAAATATGGTATTCTTCTCATTGGTTTGGCCTCTTTCATTTGTATACTCAATTGTCTTTGTTTTCTTTTGTTATTTGTTTGCCTTATTGTTATAAATACCCAGACTACAATGTTTTTCTAGAATACGTTTTGCAAGAAACGGGTATTTGACAAAAGTGCTTTAGCCGTATTCTTTTAAATAAAGGAATGCATTTTAGTACTAAATAACACTGGTAAAGGTAAGCAACAATAAAAATATTTATCTTAACAACAACAATTTTATAAAATAATAGATTATTTACTCTTTCTATTTCTTCTTCTGCATCCCTGACTCTCTGTTCATCATATTACTTTTTTTTTTTTTTCCCTTCACTCCAAGCTCCCCGAGGAGAAGAGCTGCCCTGTACATCATGTCATTAGTATTTCCAGTTAAAACTCCAGTAGAAACTCCTGGACATTGCTTTTATTATCATTATTTAAAGATGCTAGAGGGAAAAGGGAAAGGACAAAAAGGCCATGGACTGAGGTCCATTCAGTCTGGTCTGGCTTGGCCATCCTGGGACTGCAATGACAGAACCATTAGTTGAAAGCGGAGCGTAAAGCGGTTGTGCAGCAGATACTACCTCTTGATTAGAAGTAACGTTTTACCGGGTTGTTTTCTTTAGAAACTAAGATTCAACTCCTACCCGAATAACAACATGTATCTCAAACTGTGACCCTTAAAAATCTAATGAAGAGTAGATTTGATCTAATCTGTGTGGCCCAGAAACAAATCTGACATGACAGAGAGAGATGCTGGCAATATTCAAGAAAGAATACAGCATTTTATTCATGAATATGAATCAACACCTATGAGAGAAGGAATCGGTGGAACTCTTCAGACCAGGGTTTCCCTGGATAACATTTCTCCATGGCCCCCATAGTGTCTTATGCTGACAGTTGCAGAAATAGTTGCATTAGAAAGTACTTTGAATTCTTTTGAAAGCTTATTAAAAAATATAATAATGCTACTGTCACTATTTTTCCCAACTGCAAATACCCTCTATGCATATATACACCAAACAGCATATACGCGTTTGACACTCATTGCTGTCCTGTCCTAGCTCCTCTACAAGAAACTTTTCTCAGGCTCCACATGCGCACACGTGCACTCTGTTAAACCCACAAGCTAGAAACTTGGACAGAAAATCACGTATTGATGACAATGAAGTAAAGAGGCAAACGTTATTTGAGTGGAACGGCCAATATTTTTTCCTGTGCTTAACTCTAGTGCAAAAGGAAATGTTTCTGATTTCAAGAGATCCAGTGATTGACTGATTGGACCTATCACTGTCATCCACTAAAAGAAGATTAAGGTAATTTTCATGTCTTAATTCATTAGCAAAAATAAGTAGTTATTCAGTATAGTACAGGCACAGACAGCAGGCGGTAAAGACAACCACTTCAGATCTTTTTCTAGGACAAAATACAGAACCAATAAAGCTGGTCCTGCACCGAAATGATTTTTTTTTCCCCCCAGGCATTCATAATTCTATGAACTACTGCAGGAACTAATCACACAAGTGTTACTACTACAAGTTTTTATTGCTCGTATAGTATATCTCACCAAGAAATGTCTCGGGCATGTTCTAATTCTAGAAGACCACATGTTGTAGAGAAGCAAATATTAATAACCTCTCTTGTGACAACATTACACTGCCCAGCTACTCAGAGGAGTTTTGCAACTAAAGCAGCTTCAGTTCTTTGATAAACAAAGTACAGTTTTCACTCTGCACTTCCAGAACTAGGAACTTCTTACAAAGTACGTGTGATTAAAAAAAGCTATTTTGAGCAAAGGTTTGAAATTATGCATATAAAAATCACTATTGAAAACATATTTTGATTCTAGCCTCAATTTCAGTTCAGTTTGGAACAATGGCCTCTGCCTGTTAAGCATCCTTTACTAACAGTAACTCTTGGCTACCAGTAACCTTCTCCCACGTAGCTTGTTGCACACTGACCAAGTTACCGCTTAGTCTTTTGGGGGAGGGAGAGAGATAAATTAAAATATTAAACTTTAAAAAAATCTCATATTGTAAGCCAAGTTTAAAAAAAAACAACCCACAACTGCATAAAGTATTTCAATAAAGTTCTTGCTAAGACCATTTACGAGATAATTGCATTAATAATTCCTTACTCCTCGCAGTATTCGCTTGCTGATATATCCAAAGGTTGTTCTCCGTGCCTTTGCCTCAGCATTACACTAGGCGATCACGTTTTGCTGCTTATTTAGTATTAATCTTCAATACTTTTTGGAAGAAAATGCTTCCAGGGATACAGTCCTACAATTTGCACTCCTATCCCACAGAAACTACTATGTTGAGAAAACAGTGGTGCATTATCTTACAATGACTACTTGCCCAAGAGCGAGAATTTTTGTCCCAGTTTACAAGCTTCTCCTGCGATTGCTTTACCTTCCAGATTTTCCTCTGGATTTCGTGTTCAACAATGAGATGAATAGGAATACGTGCTCAATGGGAAGAGCATTACAAATGCCCTCTCAGAGATACTGCATGCTGCTTGCCACCATAGTGTTCTTCTGGAACAGACCTTTAGAGGCATTTAGTGCTGGCTCATGTCAAATTAAATGTACTCCATCATATGGAGCATTGCTCCAGTATGATATCCATAGATTCTAAGTTCTTGTTCATAGTTTACAAGTTCTTGTAAACAGAAAGATGCTAGGTAACAGGCATGGGTAATAAAAACTACTCACCCGCTATAAAGGAAGCGAAGGAGATAGAAAAAATACCCTACACACTAAATGGCATCTCACCGAAATACAAAGAAGGAAAGTATAATTTAAGGCAAGCAGCAGCAGTTGCATTGTCTCCTCTTTTCATTGTCTCTCTTTTCTGTTTGAGAAGTAGAGAAAGCAGAGAAGGCAGACATGCTCTGTCACTACAGCCTAGATACAGAAACATTTAAGCCTATAAAGAAATCTTCTGCATGTAATGACAAGAAAAAAAAAAAAAAGACTGAATGTAAAATTGCAGCTACCTCTAGGCTACACACGTGGACCACAAGAAGCACATTTACGATGCACAAGTAGCAGTGCGCATAATTACTTTTGCATACCAGAGAAGGACGAAAAAGTGCATAAGCTACTGCCACAACAGGCATGCTCTATCCAATATGTTATGAGTAGAGGAATGTTATTTTCAAAGGCAGTGTTTGATAAACAACGAGCAGAGGTTCGTTTGAATTAACCTCCAGTGAAAGTCATAGCTGTCGCACAAGGATGTGGCACTTGCCTCGTCCTGGACAGCTCCTAAACGAAGGCAATGGTTCTACTTGACTAAAAGCGAGTTTCCAAACAAACTTGCTTGTCAGAAGGAGATTCTGATGATTTTTACTAATTGGAGCAAAAGTAACAAGACAAAAAGAGAGATATAACTTTATTCTTATTTAAAAAAAAAAATCGAAACTGCTTTCACAAATTTTAACACCGTATCACACTACAGCAGTCTGAAGCTTCATCAACATGACTAGACATGTTATCTTTTTCTAACACCATAACTCATTACTAATTAGCAGTTGGCTTGATTTAACAACTATTATGACAAAGGACAGTCTTTTCCACTCCTTAGAGCATGTGCTGGATCAGGTGGAGTTAACAAGCAAGTTCATCCCACAGCCCACACCATAAATACCTACAGGAACACCTGCTATGAATTCTGACATAGGTGATAGACAAGGGTCTCCAATTTTAGTTGGAAGCAAAAAATCCCAATTTCACGTCCAAAACATTTAGCATCCAAACATTTACTTTAGACAGCTTGTATTACCCTGTCGCATGGCTTCCTTTGCCAGACTCTCAAAGCCTGCTATAATGGAGCTGAGAGAAGGCAAGGGGGATTTATTCCTCACCTGAACTTAGCGTAGCATTACAGCCCACTCATCCAAACCCACTGCAGAGTTCATTGTCAGGCAGCAAACATCCCTGCCTGGCAGAGTCAGTCCGTCAGTATGAACTTAGGTGTATATATATGACCAAGTCTTGTACCTGGCTTTAATTTATCTAAGGGATCTCCTATTTATCTTATGTGAACAACTTTAAAAGGGTAGCTAGGGGGGTTTGTACTTCAGAAAATTTTCAAAAAATGGGTCTGTGAGTTAGAAGACTAAGTTCTATTGATTTGAGTATTAGTGTGATTCCGTCACTAAGTAGCTTCTGGACAGTATATCATCTACCATTAACCATCCTAATATCATTTAACATCTACATCAGCTGAAAATAAAATCAATTCACTTGTCTCAATCTAGTCCCTGGCAGATATTTATCAGCATAAACAAAATGCTCCATGACTGCATACTAATAATATTCTATGTTTACGACTGACTTCAAAAATCAGAATGATACAGACCAAAGGTGCAATTTTCAGAAGTCAGCTTTTCTACTGTGGGGATTTTTGATTATTATTATTTTTTTTAAAGCCATACCCTCTCAAGTGTATTACAGTATTCCATAGGTAAATCTGGACAAGAAACTGTATTTCATACACATTTTAGCAGACTCAATTATCTCTCTCTTATCAGTGCAGAGGTCATTAAAATTATTTTAGAAGGCAAATATATTTATGATATACTGAAAATATAAGAATCCAATTTTAATGGTGACTGCCCTAGACAAAAGGAAACTCGAAATCAAACCCTTAAATTTTAAGAATTGCTAAGATTATAATCACTCACATGTACTCTCCTTAAAAAAATAAAGTGAATACACACGTTCAAATAACTATGAAAATATCACCGAAAGTGAAATCCTAATCAAAGGCACGTATAACAGCTTTATCGTCTGACTTTTTGTCCAGACTACCTCAGAAACAGGAGTGATCAGTTATTCCAGATAGAGAAAACAACAACAGGTTAGGTACTTGTTGAACAGCCCTGTGTGCTCTTAGTTTATTAATACACAAGTCAACTAATGTGGTCTTAAAATATCTGTATTTCACACATCAGAAAACGTCTGTACCAAGCAGTTTCAGGCCAGTTCAGTATTTAAAGTGATATTAAATTCTGCTTGTTGAGGAGATGACTCATCTCGACAAAGAACAGAAGAGAGCTATTTACCTTCACTTCATTTTCTATTGGCAGATCAGCTTTTGTTTTTAACTTATTTTCCTTAGTCACTTAAAACAGCCAATCTTTTCCTTGAAAACTTTATGGATAACAAGCATTCTCATTTAGCAGCTAAACCAGAAGACTATATCAATAAACATAAAGCGTTCCCTACTCCGACAAGAACTAATGCAGACAAGATGCAGGCATTGTAATTAAAAGAAAAAAAAAAAATAATCTTAAGAAACTTTGTGTTCGGGCTACAGGGGACAAAGTCTTCTCCCAGCGACACAAAGCATTTCCTTACAACAGCATCTGCTTAAGGGTGATCGCTGATCTAAGTACCGCCAGAACGTGGCACTGAAATGACATCTTTGCTCTTGGAGCACAAGCAAGTCTTAATATACTTCTCAGCTGGACTTGCAGCTCAAACATTGCCTAGCTCCCGCTCACAAGGCTGCCAGGAAAAAACGCAGCCCAAATAGAAGTCTCATTATATACATCGTACACATTGCTTAAAAACCTCAACCGAGACGTTTTTCAAGCTTTTAATTTTGATAGGAACGTTACTAAATTTAAAATACCGTTCTGTTATTCGCCTGACGTTCAGGAGGCTGAACAACGAGTGGATGTTGTCCCTTCCTCAAACGCACACAGAATTCATGCTGCAAGGGAGTACGACTACTCCAGTATATCAACATTTTATTCGCTCTTTAAAACATGAATATTTAAACAGAAGACATTTTTCCCCATGCAGAAGCCTAAATAGAAGCTCTTATCTGAAATAGTAAAAGCTGTTATTTTTTTTTCAAGAGGTTTTAGACTGTATAGAGATAGTTACATACACAGGCATCTCAAATGAGAGGGCACCATACATACATGTAATTGGTTGCTTTTTCTTTTTCCTCGGCAGTCTGTACAAAACGTGAAAATGTGCCTGCTTCTGACTAGCCATTAAAAGGCAGTGGTTGCACCATACTGTGATTTGGGGAGCTGAAGAAAATAGCCAGAACTGACTGATATCTGATAAACAGTAACAGGAGTCAGTTTATTGCACCAATCGTTAAATAATGGTGCTGATTATAAGGCTGCTAACTGCAGATGCTGTAATTGTCTGTCATAAATCTTAGTCATTTGTGACAGGAGCACAATGAAAGAGAGCATCTGCTTGAGGGCAAATGACTTCTGATAAATATCAGCTCTGCTAAAATGTACTTGGATGTGTCTCAATATTTTGGAGAGCCATTCATGTTGCTTCCACAAATGTGAAGTTATTATTGGTTTGTATTGATTTTGCCACCTTGGGTTTTTTTTTTTTTTTTCTTTTTAAAGAGACAGAGTCAGAGAGTGACTCAAGGTTGAGTTGAATTGAATCTCAGCTCTTTATCTGATCTACTTATTCCTCTCAAATGCATGTTTGAGTGGAAAAAAAAAAATTGCACTTTTTCAGAAGATTGCTGTGGAGAAACACAGCCTGGAAAATTCAATATATAGTTCAGCTTTTTATTTTTGCTCTTAAAGCAACTCCTTACTGAAGGAAAAGAAACATTTTAAAGCATGTTTTTTTAACATAATATTTTTAAAGAATTTAAAGTAGTTGAAGTAAGAGTCAATTAAGCTATTTCTGGAGTACAATAAAATGCAAATTTAAAAAGCTATCAGAAAGTAATTTTTTGTTTTCACAATAATTAACAACATTTTCATTTCCCATCCAACCTATAACAATACAATAAAACCCACTAAGTTCTGCCATCCTGGCTCTTACTGAACAGTGCCTTAATTCTCGATCTTATAAACGCTTATCATTCAGCAGTCTATTGCAGTCTAATTTCACCATCAACAAAAGCAGTGCACGTACATACTGATATTTAAATATGTATTTCTTGGTGATAGTCTTAACACATCATCAGGATTACGCTCAAAACATTTTAACAAGTAAAGGTAGTGAAATCGAACTGGAAATTTAAAATTGGGAATTTTACCGGTAACTGACCATCTATCTTAGAATAGATAATGGCTTTCCCTTCCAGCAATTCCTTGCTCAATTCAGTTAACGTTGCTTAACGTTTGTAACAAATAAATTTGGGATTCTACTAGCCACGGTTTCCTTCACTGCACAACTGCACATGTTGCCCAAATAGGTGCGAAACCCGGTGGAGTAAACTAATTGTAGCTACCTGATGACAGTCTGACCCGTGCCATTTATGAGTCAGGGCATTACCTTAAGGTTACACAGGGCTGGCATAAAGAATAAAGCTGGAAATCATAAACATAGTGAAAAATACAGTTTTCTACTTTTTAAATAACTTTAATAGGGGTTAGGACAAATACAGCATGGAACCGTATCTGATCACCCAACCTGTGTCATCGGCGAGGTTCAGACTTAGAGGTTTACAGCACAGCCCCCTATCACTTGATCTAATAAAGTGGCAACAGTAGCATCACCCTCTGCCACATGGGCCAGCAACTGCGAACCAGTCAAAGGACACGCAGGGCAGAGGACCCCAGACCCTGCAGTATATCCCCAATACCACAGGCACCTCAGCCCCAGCCCATCACAGCCCAAACTGGCTCACGCTCTTTTATGATGTCCTCTTTTGGTTCCAACTAAGCTCTGCTCTTTGCAGCTCTTGGGTTTCTCTTGTTTCAACTAATGACATCCTTTCTTATCACTCCATAATCCAGTATACCCCCTTAGTCTTCCATGTTGCTGGGACATCAGCAGCAGATATTTCAGGACAACAGACTATTTCTGTACACAATATCAGAGCAACTCTTGACAGCCAAAGGACAACAGAGAAGGTCCTGGTTAGCATCTACAGAACATCCAGTGCATCCCCAGGACTAAAACCAACCAAACAAAAAACACACCAAAAAAACCCCAGCCTGCGTTCTGTTCTGGCACAGATCTTAAAATCCCAGCACAGGCTGCAATTATCAAACTCCACCAAGTATGTGAGGACAGGAATAAAAAAAAAAAAAAAAAGAAAGCATGTCTGGGGGGAGAAGCGTGCCTAGGTTACATGCCAAAGATCAAAAGAGCTGTAAATACATTTTTTCTCCTTATTCAAGTTTTGGTAGTTTTTATAGGACCCAATCAAGCTCTCATTAAATCAGTTTAGTGGGAGTTCTATCTTTTGTATGGCGTACTAGAAAGCAAATACAAGTGTAACATATGAAGTAACCCGACTGGAGGACAGAAGTGATGTATGAAGGATGGTAGAGGATTTGGCTGGATCTCTTTCCCATGTACTTCCACATTCATGACATTGGAAGAAAATACCATCCTTACAAAGCTGTAGAAATCCTGGAGAAAGAAAGAGAGAGGGAGAGACAGAGGAAGAGAGAGGTGTTTTCTTGGGTCATCTTTAGGACTCTGAACCATTTATTAGTCAGAAAGAGTTAAATCTGGTGCTATTTCTCTCATGGAGAGATGGTGCTTTATTATATACGTTACTCTTGCTTTCCGTAGCAAAGACCAAATGACCGTGCCCAGAGGGAAATCCTGATGTAAGATGGAGTCTAACAAACAGAATGATCGGCACATAAATACAGGAGACATATTAAAGATTAATCAGTATGCTTTTTGTAAAAAGCAGCATTACTTCAGAAACGTATCGGTGTTTTTAAAAGAATTCAAGTTGTACGTACAAGTAAGATCTAAGTGATAAAGTCTTGAAATTCAAAAAGGCTGTTGTCAAAGTCCATTGTAAAAAGCAATTAAAGAAACAAAGTTGCCATGAGATAAGAGGGAAGGTTCTCACCTGGATAATAAATAAAATTAAAAAACCCAAAGGAAATAGAGGGTGAGGAGCAAGCAGACAATTTTCATAGTGGTATGAGGTCAGCAGTAGCAGCTCATGAGTATCTGTGATAAGGCCCATGATATTTATAGTATTCAAAGAAACTAGATTACTAAAGTTAGTGAGAAAAAATCCCCAACTGGAGAGTCATGGCAGAATGTTACAATACCAAGTGAATGAGCAGTAAAATGGCAGATGAAATTCATTGTGGAAAAAAGTTAAGACATACTTGTGAAGAACGAACACTCCCATTTTACCTATGCATACAGAGGTTCCAGGATGACTATTGCCATCTGGTAATAGATTGTTTTATGAAAACACCAGATCAACGCCCACTTGCAGTCAAAGCAGCTAAGCATTGTGAACATTTAAGAAAAAGAGACAGAGAACAAATTAGGAAATGACATGGTGTTTCTGTATCTTGAATACTGAATACAGTTCTTCCCTTTCCCTCCCCAAAATACATAATAGAAATAGTAAAGATACACAGAAGGCAACGAGGACTGTAAAAATCTGGACTAGAGTCTAGATATGAGGGAGGTTAAAAAGCTACAAAATTTAAGATTAGTTTTACAAAATATGTGATACAGCATCATAAAAAGCCACTGAAGGTTAAGGAAAACCCCATTACTGCCTCAGAACGCAGCAGCACAACGGCTGGAAGCCAAGGAAGCGGTCTGGAGAAGCACTACGGCGCGAGTCCCCTGTTCTTACATTGTCTTGGGTGTCCACTGCTGGTCGCTGTCAGAAGATGCAGAGCCAAAGGGACTTGGGCTATTAATGAACTTAATAAAAAGGAGTTCATATTTAATGATGATTTTGCTTAATGAAACAGCCAAAAGGAATCCCTCCTTCACATTAAGGTTGCAAGTGAGCACAAAGAAAAGGAGATGTTAAAATTTTAACAAGAATTGGTTTAATGGCTTACTATATTTTGTCCCTAAGAAACATTTTCATTCTCCAATTCATCTTTAGTCTCTGAAGATATATTAGACACAAATTCACCTCAGCAAAGTACATTGGCAGAAAAAAGTTTCTTCTTGCTTTCTTCCTCCTTCCTTGAGCTGCTTTATTTCCATCACCATTCCTGCTTCCTGCAATACACTGCCTTAGCTTCCACCTCCCACAGACAGGAACGTGCAGATGAAGGCTATGAGGAACACTGGGTAGGCAATTGGAGAATACATTCAGTTAAGTCTAATGAGAAACATGACCTAGTCTTTCTCTCATTTAAAAAAAACAAACAACAACAAAAAAACCCCACACAGAAAACCAAAAACCAACACCCAACTGGTTCTCAAGTTTGAATGTACAGGGATTAGTCTACATTCAACATCTATTTTTAAGCACTTAAAACCACCTTTTATAGGTACCACATTTATTAGACTTGTTGAAAGGATGATCTTGTCATTGCTCTTCGTTCAAAATCTCTCTTCCAACCTGCTAGCAACGGGTTGTGAAGCCTCAGAAGTATGAGATTTTTTTAAAAACTAAGCTGGCTTTCTTTGTCACTTCCTTGGTAGCAAAGAGTTGATAAAGAGTACAGTGGTTCTATTTTAAATATAATAGTAATGGTGTTTGTTTTGATTCTTTAGCATCCACTTTTTCCTCTGCAATCAAGAAAGCTCAGATTCAGGCATGTCAAGTGCCAGGCAGCATACCTCCTCCCACCTGAAGTTAAACGCTAAGAGCAAGCAAGGCAGCTTTCTCGCTATTCACGAGCTTTCAGCCACCACCAGCACCGCACAGCGGCTCCCTTCCAACAGCACTAAGTAATGGCACAAGGTCAGCAAACCCAGGAGCCTGCATTTCCAGAGGCTGGAGGGTTCAGGCTGTGGGTCATACACGCCAACTGCTGCAAGAGGAGAGGCTGCAATCTAAGTATTTGTCTGCAACTCAGGGCATCAAACGATGCCAATAGGAGCCAGGTTCAAAGCAAAAGGAGGCAGCTCCGTATATTATGGGTAACAGACTCCTGGAACCTGTTAACAAAGAACATCGTGGCTGTTCGAAGTTTATGGGCTCAAGGGAAGACTGAGGAAATGGAAGTGTAATCACTTGAGGGTAACTAAGTAGACATAAACCTAAAACTGACTCAGTTGAGCTGAAAAAAAAAATGAGAAGCAGGAACATTAATGAAGTTTCATACATTTTTTGCCCTGATCTTATGCTTTGTTAGGGAACAACTCATTGTTTGAAACAAGACACTGGGCAAAACAGCCTTTTGGTCTGAACACATTCGCACATGCATCAAAACTCCTTTTGTGCACATCTTTGTGTTATGGTAAACGTGAGGGACCCTCCCTCCCAATGGAAGAGAGGTATGCTCCCCTAGAGCAAGTGCATGCAGGGGCTGCCACTGTGAGATGGTCTGCTCGAGCTTACTCTTCCATAACCTGTTTGTGTGTCCACATCCTTCGATTTATCTTCCTCTCCTTGCTTACAAGAAGTGCTTGTGGTTTCAAACCCCCCATTTCAGTTTACATTTCAACTAAACCCATGTCACTGTAGATAAGAATTAGCCATTAATTTTACTATTACTGACAGATATCAAAATTTCTTATTTTTATTAATTTCCTCAGATTTCTTTAGCTAGCTTGTTTGCCATACCAGTTATCTGTGCATATCAGCATTTTAACAAGCTCGTGGCACCCTGGGGCAGCGGCCCCTGGGGCAGCAGCCCGGCGAGCGACGCATCCCCAGGGACAAACGGCAGCTCACTGATTCCGTCGCTTCCTAGAACGCCATCAGCCACAGGGGCACAGGAGCCTTCGCCCAGGACTTCAGTTTACGCAGTACAGCGGGGCCACGAGCAGCACGACTGTCATTTTCTCAGACTGTGATCCAGCCTTGGCAGCAGAACTTTGCAGCACAAATCTTGTCCAAATATACTCAAGAAAACCACTACAAATATACAGGACCAGGATAAATCCCATTGCCAAGTTAGCCTTGGGGCTACAGCAATAACTTAAAAGTGTAAGTTTATATGTCAGTTTAAAACTAAAACCTCTAACCTCTTCATCAGTTCCAATGAAAATCTTCCATTAAAAATTACTGTCAAGAAGCAAGGGAAAGCTGTATTCAGATTTTAAATTGTTTCCAAAGAATGCTTTGAAAGCTTTCACAAAGCCCACAATGAAACCATCCAAGTGGCTTTTCTGAATCGGATGCTTTTACCACCCTGCCCCCCCACCCCCATTTAATTATCAGTTTAGTGGGTGTCTACAGTAGTTTTTCCTCAGGTTTTACTCACGGTACATCACTTGTCAAAGGTACACCAAAACATTTTCAGACCTGTAGACAACTGGACTTCTTACAGTTTCTTTAAAGGAAAAGATGACTGGGCATGCTTTGCTTTAAGTAGAAGACAAAAAATTGGAGCTGGGAGGAAAGAGTTTTTTGTTGTTTTAGGAGCAATCCAAAGGAAGTTATTGTTTGTGTGAACGGAAACTCACCTATCTTTGTGATGAGTACACAACATCACCTCAAATAACTTCTACTAGAAGACGATTTTATCAAGGTAATAGATTTTTTTTCAGAACAATCTGCATGCAAACTAATATGCTGAAGGAGTAGTGTGGCTTAATTTTGATGTAAAGGTTTTTTAAAAATTATTCTTAAGCTTGAATTACAACTCTTCTCAGATCCATCTATTTTCTTATCCATTCAAGACTAAGATGCTGTGGCCTCAAAGTTTCTTTAGAACGAGCTTTAAATTATGTCTGTGCAACAGCCATTTCAAGGCAGATTCATCACTTTCGGTGGAATGCCAGCAGATCAGCAGGGTGTGCAGCCTGTGGCTGCGAGGCCACATGGGCATTCTTGCCTTGAGAGTATGAAGCCTATCCTAGGGGCACTTAACGGGTTAAAAAACACTGCAATATGCATTAAGCACATGTTTCAAGTCAGCAGGGTGCCAGTCTAAGATGTCCTCAAAGCCTAATTTGATAGATATTATGCCATATGCTGCTGCAAGTAGTTAGTAATAAAGAAAGTAAAAATTTTATGGATGAGCAAAATAGGAGCTCTTATGGATGGAGTGTTTTTAAATCAGGTGTATAATTTACCTACCGTCAGACCACATGTAGAGTGCATTACTCAATTGAACTTATGAGCAGATAGGAAGGCAGTTTCTTTTAATAAGCACTTCTTCAACTTATTGGCTCTACAATTACTTGCACCAATTACCAGCAGCTGCTGCCTGTTTGGTGTTTTATCTTAGACAAGGAGTTACATTAGTTTCTAATCAACAAACCATTCAAGGACTCTTTAAAAATATTTAAATTTAATTTCCCCATTTATTTTGAATTAACTGAAATACTGGATATTTTCATTGTAGTACTTTGATTCTTCTTAGGTTCTTCTCCAAACATAGATTTATTGTCGTAACATTAATTTTATAAATTCTATAAATCCAAGAACGTACACCAGAAAATATTTGATACAGACATATATATGCCTTCAGTATATGCAGCATCAGTATTGGCCTTATTAACCCTATATGGCAGTAAACAGACAGTTGATTCTAACTGCTTTTATAAAGCATTAAGCTTGCCATAGAATGCATGATACTCCAAGACCTTTATGACTTGTTCAAGTCCTTCAACTGTATTTATTATTTACCTGTCTGACTCATACTTAATAGGGCACTGGCTAATGTACCAAGATAACAATTACCCAAGAAAGCATTTTAAGTTTTTTTTTTAAACAAATGAAGATACTCTTTGTTATGAGAAGGAAGGGAGCATGGATTTCTTTTTCTTTATCTCTAGATTTTCAAGCAACTTAATGACACTTGAAAAGCACCTTCCTGTAACATGAAAACTGGTATTTCTTTTGTAGGTTTTCTTCCCAAATATCTCAATGGGAGAAATGAAATAAAACAAATAATTTAAAGTTGTAAGTAGCAGAAGTAGCTGAAAAACTAAGGTGTACGGTAATACCTGACTCAGTTTTTTCAAATTAAAGTAATAAATAAAAACGAGAGTGTCTGCTAAGTTATTCCAACTGAGGCCTTGTCCAAATTACAGAATTGCCACCTCTGCTGTTACACTAGAGGATTCTACCAACGTAGAGTACAAAAAACTCTCGAGAGGCTTCCTGGCGGTCTGTACCTACCGCTGCCTATGCCACCTTCCCCCCAAAACCAAGCGCTAGGGACAGGCAAGCTTTTGCAGATCTGGTGCAATTTAAGAGGCTGCAGCGTACAGCTTTGTTCAGAACAACAGAGGCTGTTGTTCTGGAAACAGCCTTCCTCGTGGCAAATTCCTGGGAGAAGTCTGCCTTTCCAGGGAGCAAACTATGGTTACTACAAAGAGAACAGTCAAATAAAAACAAAAACCACAACAAAACCAACCAAACAAAACCAAACCACAACAAAAACACCTTCTGCATTTAAGTTCTTATACCAAGCATCACACTTTTTGAGTTTGCCTTCTCAGGTATGGGGACATCCTTCATACTGCACATGAGCAGCATGCTAGGAAGATTAAAGTCCGAACAGATGCCATTGGGATAGGTACCATTAGCGCTCAAACCACTTTAGAGGGTATGTCAATCACCACAGGAGAGTTAGCCAAAAAAACCAACCCAAACCAAAAGGTTTCTCTATAAAAGGTAGAGCGCGCTGCTCTGGAAGTTTTAGAGCACAATTTTCAGAACCAAGACAGTCAGAGGAAGCTTTCAGTAACATGATGATGCAATTTAACAGATAAATGCTTGTGTATAGCCTTAGTTAGCTAAATCCCATATATAGAAATCTTGCACTGCTAACCATCTTCAGGGCAATACCACATCTAACACTCAGGAAAGAAAAGATGCCAATTCTCTCAAATCCGCTGGTACAAAGTGATAGAAGCCTAAACCCGGTAAAAATATTTCAGTATCCCATTCACAGGGAGTTTGCTATAGACACACATTGCAGCTGATTGAGGGAAGCAAAGAAAACCTTTCTTGTTCCTAATTTTTTTGAAATTATGCATCAGAGCATGCAAATCCTGCACCTTCTGTAAAATAATTAGAACTAAATAGAGAAGCCTACTTGTTTCATATTATTATCTGTTAAAAAGAAATAATCAAGACTGCTAAAAACCCCAGAAAATTCCTTAAAAGAGGCCTCGGGATCAACGCCTCATGTAATAAAGGAGTCCTCTGTAAATGTTGGGATATTACAACTATTTTCAGAACCCAGTGCCAGAGGTGTCTTCTAGTATACTGGAACCAAACATGGACTTCAGACTGTAATTGCAGAATAATTTAGGTTGCAAGAAACATTTGGAAGTCATCTGATCCAACCCTTACACTCCCCAAGCAAGGTCAACTTCAGACTTGGTCTTGAATCAAATTGTGCTGAAAATGGCAACAGACAATAGGAAAGTTAGTCTGCAAATGAAGAAATTTATTTAGAAATTTTGTGGCGCGCATCACTTGAAAACAAGTGATGAATCACCCTTATGTGTCTCAGAAGTTCTTAGTTTTATATCTTTCCTTGTTCTTTTTCTCCAAAGCATGCTCAAGAAAAACCTGTGGAGAGAGGGAGTAATTTCCTAGGATTTTATGCAAGTAAATAGTCAGGCTGCCTTCACTCTTCAAAAAAAAAAAAAAAAAAAAAAATTTGCCATTTTCCACAAGAGAGGAAGGTCCTGCCCTCTCTCTACCATAGACTTACAATTTAGTTTCTTCATCATGCTACCAGTGTATTAAAGCCACCCACGACCATCAAACATTTTGCTATTAAAGTTCAGAAATAAACACGTTCATATTTTCATTGCAAATTCCTTGAACTTATGCAGTTAACTTACAAATTATTCATCTTTTAATGTGATCTCTCTCACAGCTGGAAAAAATCTAACCCTCTCAGGACTCAATCAGATATTCACATCAATTTGTTTAATTAACACTAAGCTTAATATCTTCCTTAATTATGACTGCAAACACTTCCTTAAAAGAAATCAAACTCACTAACTTACAAAAACAAAACAAAGAAATCTCACACCATTTAAAAATGACTCACATAAATCTTTGAGAAGATTAATTCAAAGCCCCTTAGGCATTTTGAATGGAGAAAAAGCAGAAGATTCATAAAACCTGAGGTTCAAACACCAGAAGGGGCTGCTCAGGTTTTCTGCTTGTATCCCTTCAAGGTGTGATTAGTACAGCAGCTTATCGTGTGCCCCTAATTTGTATAAGATCTTTTTCCTCTCTTCCCATGGATTCCCCCCCCCCCCAGTGTACATGAGGGACTGTACAGTATTCTTGGACAAATACAGTTCTCAAGTGTTTCTTGAAAGAAAGGTGGTCCATCACACTAGCAAAACTAAGGTCACCATATATATATATATTTTGCTGCTCATAATTTAAATTCCACCGTCTTCTGATAATATCGTGAAGAATGGCATTATTTAAGCACATGCACACTTCTGTCTTGCAGAACACATGATGTTAAAAGACACCAGGATTGTAACTGCTGGTTTCTCTAGCTGATACGTTAGAGTGCTCAGAAAATTGTACGACGATCTTACCCTCTCTCTGGATCGAATCTATAAATGCAAAGCACTTGTTATGCACAATCCTCTAAGCACATTAGTCATCCTTGGGAATATACGTTTAGCACATAATGAATTTCAGACATGTCTATAATTACAAAAATTATTGTTGTTTTAGAGCTCTGCTTGCAGAGAATGTGCGGATTATGTAAACAAAAGAAAATAGGAAAATATGGTATCACTGATGTCACTAATCTCTCATAGCTCTATAGCACTACCTGGACACTGGTATGCACCTTATTGCATAACGTACATTATTTTATTCAATTATATACAGTACAGATACTTAAAGGCATAAAATTAAGCATGAGCCAGCAATGTGCCCTTGCGGCCAAGAAGCCCAACGGTGTCCCGGGGTGCATCAGGAAGAGCGTGGCCAGCAGGCCGAGGGAGGCCATCCTGCCCCTCTGCTCTGCCCTGACGAGGCCCCACCTGGAGCACCGTGTCCCATGCTGGGCTCCCCAGTTCAAGACAGACAAGGAACTACTGGAGAGAGTCCAGCGGAGGGCTGCGAAGAGGATGAGGGGACTGGGGCGTCTCTCTTATGAGGAAAGGCTGAGAGAGCTGGGTCTGTTCAGCCTGAGGAAGAGGAGACTGAGAGGGGATCTTATCAACGCCTGCAAACACCTTACGGGCGGGTGTCAGGAGGACGGGGCCAGGCTCTTTTCAGTGGTGCCCAGCAACACTTTGAGGGTGACAGCACTGGAACAGGCTGCCCAGAGGGGTTGTGGAGTCTCCTTCTCTGGAGATATTCAAAACCTGCCTGGACACGATCCTGCGCAACCTGCTCTAGGTGAACCTGCTTTGGCAGGGGGTTGGACTAGATGATCTCCAGAGGGCCCTTCCAACCCCAACCAGTCTGCGATTCTGTGAACTATACTGTCTTATATCTTTCTTACAGAAAATTTTGCCAGCTGAAAGGGGCTTGTAGTCAAAGAAACACTGTTAAGCTTAAAGTAACTGTATGATGCCCAATACCATTATCAGTTTGACAATGAAAGCATTAGACCTTGTCCTTGAGCATGGACAGCTATGTATTGAACTAACCCAGGACCTCGTTCTGCAAACCCTTTCCCTGCCATACTTCCAGTGACCCCGAAAGGGTTGGTAAGCAGAAACATCTGAAACTATAGCAACAGAAACTATTTCCTAGCTTATTTAAAGTCTTTTCCTGTGGAATATCAGATGCATACTGATATTTTTTTCAAAATTAAAATCCATTTTGATTACCTCAATCAAGAAATAAAATTCAAAAATGACCGAGGCACCCACATGGCAGCTAGAGGGGACTCCCTCCTGTCAACGTCCTCCCTCTTGGCAATTTAACCCAGAAAATGAAGCAGCAATTGTCCAATGTGCTGCTTATTTTCCAGATAGTAAATTTGCTTTTTTAAGACAGCAAAATTCTAAGTGCAAGTCTAATGAACACCTAAAAGTCTGCTTTCTCAATTGTCTGGAAAGAGGCAAAGTTGTTGCATCATTTGCCAATTCTCAAATGCCAGAAAATACCCGGAAAAGAGAAAATTTAACATCCTTTATTGTTTTAGCCCTATAAAGCAAAACTTTTAAGGGATATTACTTAGCCCTTAAAAAAGATGGATACAACAACACTGGCAACTCCTTCCATTATCCTAAAACTGGAATATTCACCATGACAGCAATAAAGCCTTACTGTCAGTTATTCTTACAAAATTATTCAATCTCTTCCTAGATTAAGATATTATCTTTAGTGCTCATCTAATAAGACAAATTTGAAATCTTCTGAAACAGGCAAGTATCCCGTTCAGTTCTCCGTCATACAACATAAGACTTGTCTTCCCAGAAGTACCAGAGCCCCTCAGACAAACTCCTGAACTACCAAAAATCCCCCCCAAACCAAGCCCAAAAAGAAGTCCTTCTGCTTAGTATGATGGACACTAGTATTGAGGCCACATGAGAGAAAACAGATTCAGAATTCTCTCTTGTATTTCTCAACAAATTTGACTTAGGACTTCTAAGATCAAGACTACTGGATCTCATTAAATAACTATGCTCTGAAAGAATACACAGAAAGAATAAAAAGATGGATAGATGGAAAGAGAATACCAAGCTTCAAAAGAAAGTCTTTGCGGGTTTCTGTCCCTCTCCTACAAGCTCTTTAAAACGCACATCTTGGGTTCCTCAAGGAAAGAAAAAACCCAGACAACAACAAAACCCCACAGAGCTCTTGAGTAAAGACAATATGTTTGTGCATGAACTCGGTTTTTACAAAAATACCAGAAATGAAATGGTCATTTCTTACACATCAAGTACTTTTTTTTATTTACAGACTGGTAGATCTACAGTTGCAGTTCATGAAAGCATGCCCAGGAAGGCTTTAACTAGTTACACTGTGCACCGCGCTGCCAGACAGTCATGTGAGAAGTGGCCACTCTCCAGTTATTGCCAGGATCCACACAAACCAATATCCAAGTGTAGCTAAGGACTACATTGTAAACATGAGACAAGGAACTGAAATACATTTTTAACTATTTTTGTCAAACCAGAATTTACAGACTCCAGCACTTGGTTAAATTTGAGGTGATGCTTCTTACTATTGTTTTGGGTTTTTTATTTTTTATTTATTTATTTTTTTAATAATAGCACACCTCTTTTTAGGCACACATCTGTGGTTCTTCTTACTAGCAGATATAGTAATATCTATTATAGACATATTAAATAAGGTTAGCTTTACTGAGAAAGATTTTACTCTTCAAAATGAGAGCTTTTTAATACGATGGAAAATTTTCTTTTAAAAACCAGAATTAATGTGCACTGCACATAATGTGTTGTAAAACAGGCAGCGCATCATTATCACCTCCTACTCAGAGCCATTTTAACTATAATCTCAGTATTTGGGTAGCTCAGCTAATTAACAACCTAGTATTACTGTAAAGATGAGATTGTCATGTTATTTCAAGAGGGTTTTAACAGTCTTTGAACACTAGCTACTAAATTTGTTAACAGTTTGCACTATTTTAAGAAAAAATTATATAATTTTTCAAAAGTCTAGAAACTGAAGATATGTAATTTGATTAAAAACTGCATTTATATTTATATAAAGTCTTTTGGTTTTGGGGGTTTTGTTTGTTTGTTTTAAATAAACACATTGGGCCATCTCTATAGACTGCTTGCGTTAACTGATTCTGGGGTTAGAACACCAGCATTTCTGACGCTTCTTCTCCTTATCGTTCCAAGTTGTGGCCGCATTTCAACTAACACCAAAACCACAAAAGCAATAGTAGAAAAGTCTATTTCTTTATCGGTGCATGCGTGTATTGAACAACAAATCCAGGCATAGTCAAGCAACAAGGTTCAAAACCTTTACTTGAGCACTCATAAAAAAAGTAACCATTACAAGAAAGCACAAGGTAGCTAAACTACAACTTTTTTCATACCCACTTAGTCAAATGATGTCATGATTTCCTCATTGCTCAGTGACTCCAATGTTTTCAGACAAAAGGAACAGGTATGATTTCAGTCACAAGCTGTGCAAAACAATCAAGTCACTGGATACAATCTTTTATGCATTCAGAGAGTACACTGGGTTTGAGAAACCTGCATTGTTTTACGAGTAGTGCCTACTATGTGGCCCCTGTACCTTGTAAAGTCCCTTCCTCAAACATGACCTTAGCAACACTACCTACCTCATCATCCTTTCTAGTTGTGGTCAGAGCTAATTTTACCAAAGCAAATCCTTTGTAAATACAGAAGTTAATCTAATTGGCAGGAAGAGCGTTCACCCTTTGCTTCTAGTCCCCAATATGACTCTGAATAGAGGTAGAAAGTCAAGAGGTAGAAATTCCTGCTTCATCAGAAGAATCTTACGGCTCAGACATTTGAATGGGCATGGAATTCCTGAAATGTCATCAAGTGGTGTTTTCTCTGGTGAAGTATACTCAGACCATTACATGTTTTTCTCTAATAAAGCATCACAAAAGCCAACCATCACTTCTCATTTCGATATATCTAAATGACTGAAGTCCCACTTTCAACTTGCAAAATCCCTGGAGTTAAATACTAACTACTATCACATGTGTTCAGTGCACAGGTGTATTAAAGAGAAAAGGAAGAAGGTAGCATTGAAAAGTACCCTCATAAATGTACCTTAAAACTAACAGAAGCACGACCTCTTATTTCCAAACATACAGAATTGGTTTAAAATACCTTGCCAAGTGTGCCTGCTTTCACCATACTTGATTAAAGCATACAAGTAGTCTGAAGTAGAAATAAGATACAAATGTTAAAGAAAACTGAGTACCAAGAATGCAACTGAAAACCTTTGCCTGTGAAATCCAAGTTAACCTCCAGTTAGCATATTTTTTACACTAAACTAGGATTTTTCCCCCAATATTGTGTAACAAAAATTGCCACATGAAGCGATACCCTTAATTGAGCGCTGTATTAGGTGAGAAGTTTATGATATTTAACCTTTCCAACACTCACATGCACAAACCAGTGAAAAGTAAATTATTCATGAGAAAGCTGAGTGTGAAAGAGATTCTCAAAGTAGCTACCAAACAGGTACAGAAGGGAAAGCAGTCCATCAAACAACCCAGAATTCTGATGCTATGGGTAAGAAAGATGATGAAAAAACTACATATGTTTTTGAGAACCAAAAATATAAGGGGAGAGCGGTTTTGCAATCAGAGTTTTGAAAACAGAGCCACATGGTCTGCTAAAACAGACACACCCAAAGACCGGACAATTCAATACAACATTAGGCTGTTTATGGAATAAACAAGATAATGCTGATGTATAATTTGGGAATTATTCATCCAAACAATTCTCATTTCCTTTTAAGAATTGCTTAGAGGATTTGGAGTAGATATTCCGTGCAACCATATATGCAGCATCTAGTCAGCACCCCATTCTTTAAAATGGTTACATCAGAATTTCATAGGACTAGAAAAAAGGAGCCTGGAAGAAAGCAAGTACAGTTGACCCAGTTCTTCACGTGAGTTGTACTCTATATACGTATATTGGGGACATAAAATTATGGACTGATAGGAGTGAACTATTCAGTGTTACACACAACGCTTTTTCTGGCAGTATTATAGTGTATCTGATAAAAGCCCGTATACATGGTCTACTTATTGATTAAACGCACAAAGGACCAGCGATACTGAACTCTCCCAAATTAAAATCAAAAAGCAGCTTAATTTGGAGCTAAGCGTGAAAGGCCTATTCATTTATCACTTTACTTTGTGAAAGGTAGTAGAAGGGAAAAGCCTAATTAATTTCTCTTAAGTAAACTAC
Organism: Nipponia nippon; assembly: GCF_047370975.1. Taxonomy (NCBI): domain Eukaryota; kingdom Metazoa; phylum Chordata; class Aves; order Pelecaniformes; family Threskiornithidae; genus Nipponia; species Nipponia nippon. The sequence goes on from NW_028262391.1 coordinate 1,090,556, forward strand.
AGGACTATACTAGTATTTATTTGTTTAGATACAGACTGTTTTGTATTGCAGGATAATTGCGGGATTATCATTTCCACTCAAGGGAGAAATGCATTTATTTGTTACCATTGCATCAGAGTATTATTCTGTACTGTTCTGCATTAGCAGAATTTCATCCATCCTACAATACATTCAGACAGAAGTTCATTTTATAAAATCATATTTTAATCTCATGTATTGACTTCTGAACCCACCATATACACTTTGTCTCATTACTTGCTCCTGTTGGACTGCAGCAGCTTCCTGGAAGGCCAAGCGTAGGCACCCGAAGCCGCGATGCTATTGCCAACTGCAGGGAACATCAGTTAAAACCCAGACTACAAAAGTCACTGTCACCACATTTGGAGATCTCCTTTTTCCCTTCATCATCACCTTTCTGGTTTCCATGCTGATTAACCAAGACTCCTATCTTAGTTTTCCACATTGTGTCTATTTTTGAAACATCACAACATCTAGATTTCTCGGGCCCATTATCATGTTTCCAGAATGGTTTCAGGGCTGACTCTCCTTTCAAAAGATGACATTTTTCCTGGTTAGAATTATGTAGAATTCCAGAATACACTAAAACCAGCAGCAGTTCACTACTACTGTGTATCTCTTTCTATATTCTGTACCTACAAACAGGGCCTTTCTGAGCACAACAGCATTTGTGCTCCTAAGGCAAAATAAATGGCAAAAAGCACAATGGAAAGCTCTCCAAAGACTTCATTGCTGAAGTCATTATTCAAAACACATCCTGTTGCCAGATCTGCAGAGCAGAACAGCACTGCCCTCCCTGCCTTCCCCTCCTCCCCGAGCTACAGATACTGATTGCAACATTGACATTAATAATGCAAAGAATAAAATAGTCAAGAAAGAAAGAGAAGGTTAAGCTCCTGCATTTAATAAACACCCTAAACTTCTAATAGAGGCAAATAAACAAAAAAAGTCTTTAGGAAGCAAAACAAAACATAAAGGAAAAAAAAGAAGGTATTCTGCTTCTCCATATAAACTTTACATGTATCCAAATTTGTCCAGGACTAGACCCTGCAAGGATTAAGAGAACCAGTCTCATTACAACATGTGCAAGTGAAAATTTACTGAGTCATAAAACTCACTAAAATTAAGTTAATACTGCTCATTTGTAGAATCCAAAAAACTGTGCCTTTTTAGCTACAACTTTTTGGTTCCTTTAAGTGCGCTTATTCCAAATGAAAAGCTTTTATGTGAGAAATTTCTTTTACATTGTGATATCATAAACCATCTAATTGTCAAAATCACTTTGTAGGAAACAAATGAGCTTGTACATTTAGTGTGGTAAGAACAGAGTGTGAAAGTTGTATTCACTCAGCATACAGTTAGCCATAGAGATAACAACTATAATATACAATTGTTCATGACCTTAGAAGACAAAGTTATTTCACCTTTTGTCCATTTTAATAAATCTGTTAATTTTTTTTTTTTATTTTTTAACTCTTAACCTGAAGTTACAAGGACATCAGATTTGGAAACATTCTGATTTTTTTCTGGCTTTACGTACCCATAAAAATATTTAATCACGTCCTTGTGCACCATTACTGAATGCACAAGTACCGAGATATGCATTTGGGTTACAGACAAACTGCTGTTACAGGAACCTTATTTCTATAAGCACCACTCTTTAATAGAGCCTCTGTCTTCTTTTAGTCTTAAGGTTACCTTAAGGAGCTCACTTATATCTTAGAGGCATTAAAAAAAAAAAAAAAAGGCATCAGGTACGTTACCCAAGTGATGCTATGGGAGGCGTAGCTACCAGGAAAGCAGCAGGGAGAGAGGGAGCTCTCCTCCAGCGCAGCCATGCTGCTGCTCCCCAAGCGCGCTGGGCCATCACCCCATCGCCGCACCGCTGGGAGGAGGCAGCGCCAGCGGTCCCCTCACTTCGGTTCCTGGGGCTGTAACTCAGCTCCTTCCGCCATCCCTCCTTCTCCGAGCTCTCCTGATGAATTTAGCTGAAAAGCTTCAGGATACATTTCCCCCCCCCCCCCCTCAAAATCTTTCCGTAGTTTACTTGTGAAGGCTGCTTGGTTTTAAACTAAATTCTTCCCAGCTGAGGTGTGCTAATTGCTGCTGCTGAACAATACCCAGCTGATACCTGGGTCTCTGATGCAATTTACCTGTGCAGGCAGGTGCTGCCATCAGGCATGCTGTTCTCCCCTTCCCTCTGACAGCTGTAGGTCCTTCACTTACATCACCCGTTCACAAAGGCAGGAGCAGGAAAGTTTTCCTTCAAAAACATACAGGAATACAAACTCATTGCTAATGTGACTGTACTGAGTGCGATGGAATTATATCAGGGATATAACCCGGTGTCTTTGCTGTCATTGGATTTCAGACTTCCCAGTAGGACTTTAAGTACTGAGATACTGTGAGTAATTAAAAAAAAGGAACCTGGCTTTATGCCTTAATAGCTGTCATCATTCTCAGTAAGAACTTGGTCCATCATATATCCTTTATATCCATCATATATCCTTCAGGAGCTCTATAATCAGGCTGGATAAATTCACGTTCTATGCTACAGAGAAGGGGAAAGACAAAAGTCAATGCACACAGAAATATCAGTTTGTGGAAAAACTGGACAAATTGCTTTCACCTGTGCCATTCACACTCCACCCTCTCTAAATACACAAAAGTGTTATATGTAAAAAACAGGTTTCTGGTATAAACTACGAAACACTTTCATCCTGTCCACCAAAAAGAAGGGAATTTTGGAGAGGTTTATTGCACTCAGGATTGATTGTGAACACTTATTTAAAGCTGCATTCCTAAAGCAACTCTTAATTATCCAGTATGCACTTGATAATGAGATAAGGGTTACAAGATTAATATTGTTCACATAAAAATAAAGGAAAACACCTAGATTCAACAAATTCATATCTATAGTGGCAAGTGTTGTATTCATCCTGAACACAAAAAGCAGATATCCTTAATATAAAAATATACTCAACTCCGGTCTCTCTCCTTAGAGGGCCCCTCATTCTGAGAGAAGTCTCACTGAAAGCACTGGTACCAGTTCCCGAGGCGAGGTACTACACGAGACACAATATGGCTGTTCCTCTTTCAAGCAGATGAAACCTTGCATAGTCACACGGACTCAAACCCCTCATCTTAAATAGCTATCTGCATCCAGGTTCCTTCTCTGATTAAAAGAATAATGATGCTGCAGACCACTTCTTGTCTGCATCAACAAAATCAACTTACTCCTTTCCTTCACCCACTTTAAAAACATAGAAATAATAAAATTGTTTATGCTCATACTTAGTTTTTAAAAATAACACTGCAAATCTAGATGCCAGACAGCAAAGAACAAAGTAGGCCATTCACATTTCAGATAGTCTCCAAGCAATACTACCATTTTGTCGTAACGTATTCATGACCATTTGAGCCTCCCTGAGGTAAGCAACACATACTAAACAGTTTAACAAAATAAACACCTGTGTATTACAAGGAGGAGATTAAAAAGTGAAGCACACTGCCTCCTCCAAAATATTTTTAACTCTACATAAGCTGCGATACAGAGAGTTTTAATTTTACATTTGCCAACAGTGACACCTGCTGGAAAGCACCATGCTTATATTTTCTGTACTTTCAGCCTCCTGCCGTAATATGACAGCTTAACTTACGCTGCTGCGATGTAATTCAGTTTGCACATACGCGTGCACTGGAGACGCTTTCTATTGCAAAGTTAAATCTTTTTGTATCAAAGGTTGGAGTATTCTGAGGTGCAGCGCCACACAATGACTTTTTTTAGTGCTGTTTGGTATTTCAAATGAAAGCAAACACAAAGAATCTTATTTGAGAGTATTAGACCGATAGACTTTGAGAATTGCAGCAGAACGGGGGCTGCAAAGATCCGTTGGTTCTTGCTTATACTCTTTAAGTCATTCAAAATGAAATATTTCACGCAGAAAGTTGGGACATGACCTCAGCGCAAAAGTTCTGCAACTATACATAACTGTTTTGCTCAACTACGCTCATGTAAAAAGCACCCATACACATTAGCAAAAATACAATATTTTGGCTTCTAATAGTTGGAGACAATTGTGTAAATATTGATGCAATTTTTTAAAGTAAAATACATAGTATAAGGAATATTCTTTTTACACTAGTATTTATCCACTAAAGTAGTTAAGGTGTATTATCTCCTTTTCATACTGTTTTTAACACACCGAGGTCCATGCTACGTATGGATCTCATGCAAATGGTCTTTGATTTCAAATGAGACTTTGCATACTAAGGAGTCTATTTTCCCATCAATGCAGAAGAGATTTACGCACATAAGTCCCATTACCATTAATGGGACTCACCCACATAAATCCCCTGCACATTGATAGACCCTTAGGATTTACATTGAAATGGGTCCTTTAGAGCCATTACAATGTCAACCTTTTGCCAGGATTTTGCGTATTAACAATACTAAGCAATACGTGGCAATCTTAATGTGTAAAATCCTAGCAAAAGGCACAACACAGAATGATGCGAACAGAGCAAGAAATCTTACTCTTATGCTATTTAAAGATGATCTCTAATTATTCTTTACCTGTCCATATTCCTATTGGTTGTTTTCCATCATTACTTTCCTTATTAAAAATCCTACCTTCTATTTTACATGACTATCGTCTTTCCTTAACAAGCACTGCTCAAAATCTGCTCCAAAGCATCTTAAAAAAAGAGAAATTTTTCCTTTTTTTTCAGCTGAACAATTTCCCTTCCATTAACTTCCCTTTTAGCTGGTTACAATCTCTTCGCTTCCTTACCTTTTTTTTAACTGATAAGCCAACATTATAAATGCAGTAGTATCAAACCAAAGGTTTATCTCCAGCAAGTAAGAAAGCTAAGTAGACTAAAACAGAATAGGAGCAGTAGTATATTTGTATGCAGCGAAGCATAATTCCCAAAATACGCCACAGTATCACTCCGTCCCTCAAGGCTACAGGGAAGAAAAGCAAGGTCACCTACAATCCCACGTGTTAAGAACAACCGCATATCGCCAGACTAAGCTAAGATGCCACCAGAAAAAAAACCCAAAACATTTATCACCTACACCATCAGAAATGCTTGGAACAGACCTATCTTCCCTACACACAAAGGCAGTTCAGCTCCTAATCTGGTGCCTAACTTTCCATAGATTCACACAAGCGCTTTGGTGTCTAAACAGAAATTAGAAGCTATTTCTACAGAACTCGATCTTCTAGTAACTGAACTGCTGAGCAATCTACGTAACGACAAGCTCACATGGCTGTTTGCCCACCCCTCGTTGCCCCTGTGACATGATCAAGAAACAGGAGGATATACTTGGTGAACAAGCATATTTATTCAACTTGAAAAAAGAAAATTATTATATTTGATACTTTATTGTTTATTCTTAAAATGTTATATATTGTGGAGTTGGATTACACTGCTAATACTTTGCCATTCAGCAGTCACTAAAAGCACTGAATTGCTGCATGACAGACACCAGAAGGACGAGCTCATAAACGGCACCGCCAAAGAGAATGAAGCTTCATCACTTAAATCGCGAAAGGCTCCCTCCTCGAGTACTAAATAGAAACTCCTACTTGCAGTTATGCAAAACTTAACATCCAGATAGCAGGCTGCCACTGCTGTAGGAAACGCACAGTCCCATAATAAGAGGGAAATTGCGCTGCAAACAATAACTGGTTTACATTAACGAAGCAAACAATTCTCGTTTTACAAGCAGGGATGTACAGGTCAAGAAGCACGCTCTGGGTGGCCAGCAGCAGTTCCAGCACATCGTATCAGCCACTGCTTCCTGATACTAATGGATACATCGCTGCTGCAAAGCAATAAACATTCAAAAGGTTCCTGCCACTATTTCACAAAGTAAATGGTTTTACACTGTAGATTTAGGATCTGTCTTCAGTATAATACAAAAATTAAAAAAAAAAAAAGAAAAAAAGAAAAAGAAAGAGCGCGCGCATGAGAGAGAGAGCACGCAAAATACCGGATAAGTAACCATGGTGATTCTTGATCTCACATACAGGACAGACTATCTACATTGTATGTAACCTTATTCTGCTCCTCAGATGAAGTAAGACTCCACTGACTTCAGCATCAGTACCATGATATCTCATGATTTTTGCAGGATCAGGCTCTTAGGACCAGACCTACAAAGTTAATTATATATTTAAGAAAACAAGTTAAGCATGTAAATATTGAGAATTTGAGTCTTAGTGAACAAACCCAAACAACAACAAAAAAACCCCAAACACAAAACCACACCACAACCAAGTACTATGCTCCAGATCCACAAAAGAACCAAATCCCAGAGAGGGACTGCATGTAATTTAACTGCCAGACAACTAAAATCTGCAGAAGAATTGCGAGCACTTTGTCCCCAAGCTTGGCAAATCACCCCTTATTCCTCACAAACAAAATCAGGGCAGATCTTTTCTTATTCCACAGTAGGCCAAATAAGGATCCTGCCTAAATAGCTTTCTCGTGAAATCTCGGAACGGTCCAGTCCAATAGCATGTTCAGAGGGTGACCAACATCCCTACAGGACAGTCACCGTACTTTGTGGTGGAGCTCAAGACACCCTCCTCCCTTTTCATTTTAAGGGAAAACACAAGATGGTGCTAGAGGTGGCAATGCTCCTTTTTACACAGTATTTCAGCCGTTAGAGCACCGTCCAGATTTTGTAAAAGTAGTCACCATTTGTTTGAGGAGGTTTGCACTTTACTATCCCAGATGAAGGGCCTATAATATGCTATATATAATACCTAGCAATATGCTAGCTGGCAGTACAAGCCTTTTAAATTGAAATTGCCCCGCTTTTGCAAACACATCATGATTCAGCAGAGGGGATCATATTTCCATAGTCAGAGGAAAGCCCTAACTTGGGAGAGGGCAGATCAGGTCCTGAACCTTACATGAGAGTTTACTCACTGACTGTAAGTGGAACTGGAGGTTAGACTTATACGAGTTAACCAGCTAGAAAACAGTTCTTGCACACAGATGTTATCTTGCAAGTTCTGCTGAATGCTACCAGGAACAGGACAGGACTGAACTGACTTCCAGGACTTGACTCAGTTGTTGTATAGCGTAGCTCAACTAGCCCACAACGTTAAAAAACTCAATGAAAACAAAAATCCATGTTCTAACGGGTTATTCTTGCTTTTGCCAAGCAGCTATGCTTCTGTAAGAAAAACACGTAATTAACATTGTCCAACTATCCAGATTCAACAGAGCTCTGCACAAGCTCCTAACAGACCTGCATTTGCGGGCTATTTGGGTTTTGGAGTTCAAAAAACCATTGTAAATCCCGTATCCTGTGTTTGCCATTAACACCTGCCCATCTTCCTGCCCAGAACCAGCCCGATTTCTCCCTTTCCCAATTACCCACCTTCACCCAGCCCTCAGAACTGTATAGTTTTTCCCAGAGTCGTATTTGTTCCTCCCGGAGCTGGATGAAAGCTGCAGTTTCAGCCCTCAAGCTTCTTCTTCCTCCTCTTGATGCTGAATTGAGCAAAGGGAGAGAAAGAAGACAGAAAGGACAGAGACCAGCTTGGAGCTGAAGACGGTAGCAGCCATCCTGAGCTACCAGATTTCTTCTGCTCTCTCCTTCCTCTCTTTGCAAATGGATTCAACTGCTGCCTCCTTAGGGGGAAGCAGACAAGGCTTGCCAACAGGCCTGAATAGCTGCTCTACTCAAGGAAGAGGTAGCCAAAAGTACTCCTTGGGTCAGTTAAGGTTAAAACGTGTATCCCTCTCACGGGGATGAAACCTCAGGTTTCTCACAGCTTGCTCCAACCTCAGTTCAAATACGATTAACGACAAGAATTTGCAAGAGTGAGAAAAACAGGTCCCAGTCATCCAAGTGACATTGCTCAGGTACAACTGTTGTCACTCAAGATAGGATCTCCGGTAATCAGCTGCTTCTATAGCCATCTTCATTTATCTCTAATGACCGTGTACCAGCAGTAACGAACGTCTCTTTGCTCTTTTATTTTTTGTATTTTTGCCACAAAGCAACCTTGGTGTGATGACATACCTGCTATATTTAGTTCCTGCTCTGTACCGAAGTATAATGCTCAGCTAAAAGTTTTTCCCTCTCTCCCACTGTGTAGTCTATATATAAAACTTAAAACATAGTTTCTTGCCAAAAGGAAGGAGGTGGTGATATTTCTGTAGCTATAGATAGTAGTTACCAAGCACTCAAAATTACACTTGTATTAAAAAAAAAAAATGACACACATTGCTATTGCACAGTGAACTTCTACGACTTACATGTCATCTTCTTAATTTTACTAGTCAAAATACACTTTTAGCTATTGTTCCTCAACAAAAAAATGTATATTACTAATGCTAAGGTTGTGACATAAAGTGACAGAAGCCAGGAAAATTCAAGAAAATTCAAAGTTAAGGCTGACACTGTATCCTTTACTCACACCGCTGGGTTAAGACAAGACAACAGCTGTCTACACTTTGGAATTCCCAGGCTTTGTTAAATATGTATCATAACCTCCACATTAATTTAAAAAAGCCTCTCTCTCCTTTCTTTATAAAAGGGTTTTTAAAAATGTTTTTATTCCTTGATACAATTTGTAAAACATTAAAGGAATGGAAGAACAAGCGATAGATACTGCCATAAAATCCAGATATACTTTTAGATGCATATTGCACCGTCTTAATGATATACCAGACACAATTCTGCACTGCAGAAAATCGGGGCTTCGTGTTTCTTCCCAGTTCCTTACTCCTTTGCAACATACAACAAATGGGACTTAACCAGCCCCAACTTGCATCATTCTTTCCTATTTTATTCTTTTGGGGAGGCTCCTGCAAGACTAAAAAATAAAAATAATTAAAAAAAATCGTTATGACAGGATCTCTCATGCAAAGGGATGTACATCCGCCATCAGCAAGAACACTGACGCTTGAGCCATTGAAAAGCATGGAGTTGGGACAGGGAACTCCATGGGATGGCTGTGTAAGGCTGCACAACCTACTGTCGGCAGCGACCTTCCAACACCTCACAGGGAGCCCAAAGCGGGCTGTCCCTGGAAGACCGGATCAGAATTTAGCGCTAGGAGACTTGAGTTCAATTCACTACTCTCCTCAGAGGTTTTGCGATACCCTAAGAAAAAAATGGTTTCTACATCCAAGGACCCCAAAATAAAATGGGAAGGTAGGGCACTGCAAGCATAGGTCTCAATAGCGAGGCACCCAGATAAGACAGTGTGGGGAACCAGGTAGTAAACAAAATATCTAGAATAAAACGCCTAGCTATGGAAAAGAACTATACAGTTTTATACCCTGTTGTATCAAAAATCTTGATAATTTATACAACCCTCTTATCCATAGTGTTTAAGTACTTTTAAAAGTATGTATCTATCATCAAAATACTATCAGGATGAGACTAGATATCAGTGGAGAACAGACAGATGAGGCGAGTTGACCGTGGCCATTAAGATGTCTGTGGCAGAACAAAAGAAACTGAAGCAATTTCTCCATCCGTTGCCTTCTTACAGGAGGACTGCAGCTGCTAAGAATACGAGCACATAAAAATGAAAGAATTCAGGACCTATATGAAGGTCTTTGATTATATTACAAATTTGATCAAATATCAATCCATTACAGGAATCACCTAACAAAATTACACACACACACAGAGGGAGCGGATGGAATCAAAGTTTTCTAATATATTGTAATCATTTCCTTCACAAGCAATCCAGTACACAAAGAAAATATTTTGCTATCTACAGTTATTATGTATTTATAATACGCATAATAGACCGTAAGTTTGGAATCCATCAATGCATTTTACTGCATTAATATCTCCCAACTTTTACACAACATCCCTTTAAAATTACTACGTCTAGCTCTTTATTTTAATGGTGTGATGTGACAGATCTTAAGGAATCTGTTCCAACCCAGTAACTCCTACTTTCACTCCCACCCAAACATTCAATCTGTGTATTACAGCTACTTTTCATTTCATAACTTTTCTTTCATTTATCTTTAATAGGCTGAATTTACACGGCGAGTTCCTGAAAGCGAGCAAAAAAAGATGTTGCTGATTCTGTTTTAAATCAAATACATTTTAACTTCACTCTCTGCTACAAATCCATTCAGGGTTTACACTGACTTGACAATTTCCTTCATCCGCTTTTGTACGCTCCCAATCCCTTCATGCATTTCTCTTGCAGATGCAGGCTATACTTTTTCCATAAATGGAGTCAAATATACTTGACTGAAAAAACACTCAAAAGAACGCTAATTTCTGAAAGAATTTCAGCTCAAAAAATGTTACAAAATATATACCAAACTGAGACCTCAGCCCCTTGCCACATGCATTTCACAGGGGGAAAATTTCCAGATTACAAATTCAGTTTCTGTCAATTGTTTTAGTTTTCCCCGCTCTCAAATACCGCAGCATTTTCCATTGTAGTCAGCAATCTGCATACCCGTTTTACAAAATAGTTTCCAATTTTCCCTCTAGTCCATATTTGCTCCCATCCCATTTGATGCTTCTAATTGACTTACGCCGTTCCAGCACGCATAAGAAGGGTCACACCTACCTGTTAGACCTGGCAGCCACCAGAAAAAGGCTGTAGTGCAAAGCTTCGATGAGAGAAGCCTCAGAGAGATGTTCAAGCACAGGAAACAGGAGGCATTAAAGCACAATAGCTGATAGAACAGACTGAGCTCTCGGAAGGATTTGCTCCCTTAAGCCATAAAAGGTTATTTTTTGCACAGGGATATTTGTGTTCTCTGCGTGCGTAAATCAATGAAATTCAACTACATACATGTTTCTAACTCAAGAGATGCCATCATAGGCTATCAGATCTGTCAACCATGGAATCACGATGGAACTTAGTCAATTTCTATTACTTTTTATTTTTGAAATAAAGAATGATGAGAATTCCTAATATGCATCTTGCTAACCACAAAATGGGCAGTGATGATCTTAGTCACTTCACACAGCAAATAGAAATCCTAGAAGTGGCCAAATATTTCAAGAGCTCTTCACACAGCTGTACCACCTCCCGCTATATTCAAAAGTATTTTACTGACAGTACCTGATTAAGGTCATGGATCTGCAAGGTTAGGTTAGGAAAATAGTGCCATGTTATAATTAGCACATTTCCACAACACACAGAAGGCTTGCATCAGCATGATAAAAAGCCTTTATTTTGCTATTGCCCATAAAGTTATCCTTCCTTAATCTTCTAAGTTGACAAAGCATAGCATCAATGCTAAATAGGACCTTGGAAGTTAAGGTTGTCAGTCAGACATTATTCTCCTGGTAAAATTATTTTTACACACATATATGAGGCTAACAAAAATACTGCTCTGCTTTCACAGATAAGGCGGCACAGTAGCACCTAGAATCTTTAGTCAAGAACTGGGTCTTTACTGCATATGTAAACAGACATCAAAGTCATCAATCAGTGGCCTAGAAAACTTTCAAATGTACAGAGCAGTAAAGAAAGAGAAGACAGTGTAGGAAAGGGATATAAGAAAATGAATAAAGTTAAAAAATCCAAGAGACATATCCTTGGCACATCATAACATTCTTCAGTTCCAAATAAAACAGCAAGCATCCCTATAAATCTCCAGTCTAGAACTTTGATGATTTCAATTAAATTCCACCCACTAATACTTACATACAGTCGACTGCAAACAAGAATCTAAGATGCAGTGAAGTACCTTAAGTTGTAAATGGAACATGCATGGCGTCCTATGATCTCAAAACTAGTTCTGTTTTTTTGTCTATAAAGGCTTATCTGTCACAGACACGTAGAGAAAAAACTTTACGCCACCAGAGTCTGTGCTTGCTCTTTGCTTTATCATTTATTCTTTTTCTCAGGCTCCAAAAATACATTTAATATAGTTAGTTGAAACTAACTGAACACACTTGTCAGTAGAATTCAGCCACAGCTATCCCAAGCATTAATGCAGCATTTTAGCACCAAGTGTGCTACCTTTTAAACAGAGGAGTTCCACTTTCTGAGGCACGCTTACGGAGGCTGCTGGCCGGAGAGGCTACTGGAGCTCCAGCAAGCTCCTGCCGCTCTGCAGACTTTACCTGCCGCCTCCCCAGGCGACTGGCTCCTGTTACACACTGCTAAGAAACTACGGCTACAAGTCATTTACACCACATTAACTCATGACGTTTGGACCAGAAACAGATATTGCAACCTACCACAGACCCTCCTTGTGACAGCAAGCGATGGACATGATAAAGCATGAGCACATGGGATCTTTCAGCACATAACTCGCTCCCACCCAAAATTAACCACTGCTCAACTCAGGATAACTGATTTAAACCGCTTTCTTTCAAAACAAGAAGAGTCAGCATTTGAAGACGTTTGTTCATAATACTTCAGAGACCGGCCCCCGGACTGCCCAGAAGACAGCATGGGCAGAGGTGCCATTGTGGCTGGTCTGCACATCACGGCACAGGGAATGAGCCTGCTCTGCCCGGAGCCTTAGGTATCCCTGCGAGTGGGATACTCGCCAGAAGAATGAGGAATAAATGACCATCTAACAAAGCATGCAGCGCTCTGGTGCTGGCTGCTCTAAATATTCCACCTGTACAGAGACTGACCTCAGCAAAACTATCTTAAACAGAGTAATTCTTAAAGTAAAATGGAAGGGATGCCCTACAGTTACAATCAGAAATACCACATTAAGGGCTACAAGCACTTGGTGCTGGAAAGGACACCCTCAGTATTAACATGTCAACGAACGCACAGCTTCCACTTCCTGCGCTGGTTAGCGGAGATCACGGTGGAGGTCCCTCAGGTAAAAAGCAGTCTAGCTGTATGAGAGCAAGGAACCTTGCAGCAAACAGTACTTTTGCCTTTGGAGTCTATTACAGACCAAGTTTTTTCACAGAGTGGTTACTAGACCCCTTTCTCCTGTAGTTCTGCCCTTCTCTGCCGGCTTTGTAAGTCTGAGGACAAATTGCCAGGAGAGGACAGAACCAGCTCATTTCACGTTGCTGTTGGTATGCTATTACAAACACAGTCTGAAGAAGTTGAATCAATAAATATACCTGGGAGTGTCTCCCAGGTCTGCTTCATTAACCAGGAAAATAAAAAGACTGCAATGTGTAGTCCCAGTTGTGTCACAGACTTTATGATCTTTGAATAATAAACAAAATAACAGATAAATAACAAATGATCAATTTAAAAAAAGTCTTCCTTATCCAACAAAGCTACAAGAATAGCATTGGATCTTTTGTTTTTAATTGGGCAGGGGAAGACAGACAAAAATATTAAACCAGACACAGACATTGTGGGTGATGGCCACATTATGAGCACTTACGCTCTACAATGAATTCCAACACTCTGTCCCTCAAGGGTTTTGTTCCACTCAAAACAAAAGGATAAAACTGGCAGGAAGTATTTCAAAGCAGTATTATCCAGACATCACAACTCTACTGGATAGCAGTGTATCCTACAGGAAATTTGAAAATAAAAAGATACTTTTAAAGACTAGTTTGATGAAAACTTTTTATCTCAAGTCTTAGTTATGTCTTAGAATATTCTTAGTCACTGGACAGACTACAATGGGTTACATGTAATAATTTATTGGACTATTTTGTCTTCTCACAGAGTTTTATACGTAAGCCCAGAAACGCTCCACAGGAACACCTCTTTCTGTATTTCTTTTTACATAATGCAAACTGTTTGCTGTCCACAGTTAAACCTGACTAAATGGGAAGTCCAAGTAGGTGCTCGAAATAACAAAAGAAATTTTCTGAGATATTTTGCAGGTGTTCTACGAATCCACAGGGAATGAGCTGTTTCAAAAAACAAACAAACAACACCCCCCCCCCCCCCAAACAAAACAGACTGTATCACACAGTTCACACTGAACAGCAGATTTTTATCTACATTATAGGCCCGACTACACCAAACTCAGTTTATCAGGAATGCCATTAGGACGACAGTTCTAAGTGAGCACGATAATACTCTGTATCAGTACTCTGATGCATTGATACTACTGTCCCACCTCTAACTGACAGCCACCAGGCTCATTGAAAGCCAGGTCTGAAATCTGAAGAATTCTGGAAGCGTCCCGAGATGTTTGGGGATGGACTTCATGGAACAAAAGAAAACGCCGTGCACGTTACTCTGCTTTTCAAATTAAGATCAACACTGCCACAACGCACCCAGCCCCACAACCTGATGTCACTAAGCATCGGCCCCAGGAAGAACTGAAGCAGGATTGTCCAGCACGACTGCAGACATACCCTGTTCCGCTCATCAGCACCTGGGTGCGGAGTCTCACTTTGTTAGTGTTTCGGAGGAGAAGCTCACATTTCTTTTAAGAAGATCACACTGAATGGTAACAATACAGTAAGAAAAGTCAACTTTAAAAAAATTGCCATTTTTAGGGTAATGTGAACACAGACACCACTTTCAGCTGAATACAGCATCAGACCTGGGACAGTGAATCTAAATGGTGGTTAGGACCTGGAGGAGAAGGCCTGGGCCAGGGACAAAGTGTTAATGCCCCTTCCTTATCTTAACACCACCCACCACTCTTCAAATTTTCTCTTATCTCTTCTTTAACACTCTATACTCACTCCAGTTCCCGTATCTTCCTGTAGCTTTTTTCTCCTTTTATTTTCCTTTAAGGGACTCCTTCCAGTTGTGAGACTGCCTAGCTCTGCATTTTCTTATGGTCTTTACGAGAACCCAGTTACACCATAAGCTGCTACATATATTCACTAAGACTGAGCACGCTTTTAGTGTTCAGCAACTGAAAAATTTAACTGGAAGGAAAAGTGTTTCTTGCATGCAATGCAGAACCCTAGAGGGCACATGAGACTCAGGAATTATTGTCCTTTGTCCCCACCTCTTGCCGCCCAAGGTATTTAAAAAAAGAAAAAAAAAAGCCACTGAAAAGTCCATTGAAAATGTTTTCCCATGCCAATCCAGCTCAGTCTGATTAAACATCCAAACCACCTGTTTAAACACCCTAACCTTGGGCACTAGAATTATCTATATTCAACCGTCACTTCAACAGACACAACGGCTCACCCGTTGTGTTGCCAACCTGTCATGGCGTGCGTTTCCCTGTTCAGTTTATGCTGCACTGTATAATGTTCCCTGAGGAAGTACTTTCTAACTTGATATAACTTCAGTTCCCCATTTTGTTTCATTACTGTAAAATCCCCTCAAAGATTCAAATCAGAGACTATAATAATTATGCATACAAATTAAGTACATAATTACACACATTCTCAAAAAAAGTAGTAGTCATTTGTTGCTATAAGCTTCTCCTGCAACAAAGCCTTCCCAACAGGTGACTGAAATGATGGAGGACATTTGTTTTAAGAAGTACTGGAAGTAATTTATTATACAAATTCATCATACTCTAATGCAAAACGTGCTTGAGCTTAAAAGGTTCAAGCACAAGACTTGGCAACCTGACGTCAGGTACAGCTGGAGGTACTCCTGTAAGATCCAACCCATGTTTAAGAACCTTACAGTGGTTTACAAACAGTCTGCCACAAATGGAATACTGTCACCGAGTGCAACCCGACTTAGGGAAAAGTTTAGAGCGTGTCCATAAATACACATAAATAGCAGGGGGCAAAGTCAGAACTCCATTCAACACTCTCATCCCAAGTCCTTTGTTCTACTTACAAGATCACATCCTTAAAAAACTGTAGAAGAATTCATAAGAGGGAAAAGCTTGCACAGAGATAAAAATCTATGTTCTCTACATGTCCCACATAATTTTTAGAATTTATTTATTTTTTGACAGGTCCCAAAGTTCGAGCAAACTAGTGCAGCACAGCATATAGTAAGACGACAAGCCTTGATACCAGGATGAGACCACGGGGGACGCTCTCTCGCTTTGTTATTGTTTCATTTGTTAAATAATCGATTAAAACCTATTGGGTTTGACAAAGTCTTTAATGAAGACTATATCTTAAAGTTTAAGAAGGTATAGAGGAGGAAGGCTACAAAACTAAATAAAGAAAGGTTTATTATTATTTTTTAAAGGCGGGGGGGGAGAAGACAATCATTTAACCAAAATAAGCATCATAGGATACTGGTATGCAAGCGGGTGAAATTCTTACATTATCTAAATGACACAAACCAAACAAAGTCAACTACTTGTGTCTTTGTTTCCATACTCAGCACTAGAAAAGTCTCCCATTAATGCATTGTATACTGCATTTCTCAGGGTGGAAAGTCTGATGTTCTGCTAAAAATACCAAAGAGCAAAGCTATTAATTTCACAAATTTCTTCATCAATTCTAAATATATGAAAAATGGTAGACAATCACAAAATATGCAGCAGTGAGTTCCAGAAAAAGTTTTTTTGGAATTTTTCCATGTTTGCTGTTTTATAAGTCAGTCATTAGGAGGCAGCAAGTGGCTCAAAACCATGTGAGAAAACAAATCCTGTAGGAAATTGAAAGTGAATAGGATAGTAAGAACTAGGAGTGGGAAATTAATTCAGATACAAAAGTGACCTCTTGACATTCTGCAATTCAATCAGATGTCAGGTTACATCAAAGAAAATGCTTTGGAAGTGATTTGTTAAATAATTTGGGATCTCATTAATGGAAACCACACTCAAACTCTGTATGGTTGACTTTGGATTTTTGGTAATGTTAAAAAGCAAAAGACTTATCCTAGCCTGCTTTCCTATAGTAAGCTCTCTAAGTTGGTATCACGGCATTGTACACACATATGCGTAAGGAACACACAACAAATCATGTCTCACACCATTTCATCTAAAACAAACAGCTTAGAACTGGCAGTTCACGCTTCTAAAATATTCCTGTGGTTTCTCTTTTCAAAGTATAATTTAAAAGCCAATGTGGTTTTACTAGTGCTTCATTAACAATAATAAGATCTTACCCAGTAACATTCATACCTCTCCACTCTTCCTACCAGAATACAGCATAAGCCTAGCTAAAAATAAGACGAGAAGCTTTCTTAAAAAATAACCCCCAGAATTTCTACTGTGAGTGCCTACATTTTTGTAAAACTGCTAGTAATAGTTTATATTGTGCAACCAGGAAGCTGTTTTCAAAATGCATTTATATCCTGAATCAAAACACAAGTGGAAAAGGAGAAACATTTTACATTCCAAGCAAGTCTGTAAATATGAAATGATTAAAATATGGGCTAGGTTTGCTCACATCTTTGAATATGACATGTAAATTAGTGTTTATTTCACAAGCTGTATTATCTTCAACACAGAACAATGCACTTATCTGTATCTGACTAAACAGTTATGGTAAGTAACAGAGATAAGAAGAATTAAACAACATCAATATTTCATGTTAATAGATTCATACAGCTGCACAACATTCTTACAATACAGAATTTGCAATTAATCCAACATTTTCAGCTTTTCCACACTCATCGTGGAATACGAATAACAAAAAACAAGGCATAAACTTACTGTTTGTTAGGTGTCCAGTGTCCTTTGGTCTGAGTCAATGGGAAATAATTACCACTAGGAAATCTGGTAAGCAGAAATACAATAAAAATAAACATTAGCATGCCAAAAAGAATAAACTCAGCTTTCCTGCAAGTATTTTTCCCCATAATACTTCACAGGCAAGGTTAAAAAAAGAAAAAGAACCAAAAAAAGCAAAGTTGAAAAAATAAATATACACATTTAAAACATAGTCCAGCAGTGTTCAAGGATCCTTGCCTCTCAAACTTTAAAGCAGCACAGACAAATGTTGAGATGCCTATAATAGAACAAAAATCCAAGTTCTCAATCACTAGTTACGCAGTATGTGTCAGTAAGGAAGACAATTTCCAAAATAATGATTAATGTATTATCCAGATTTTTCCTCTCTCTCTCTTTTCCCCTTCCCATTCAGGTTTTTCTTCTTATAAAATGCACATAGGTTTTTTCTTCCCTGTACCCTGACTCAGGCCTGGCTTTGAAATGCATTTCAATCTCTCAACACAGACTGCTTTCACTGCATTTAGAGTCCCACCAAGGCCCAGCTTTAAAAGCTACTGATTCTTTTTTTCTTTAGCCTTCCTCACAAAGGAAGGGTATTTTGTAAATTACCAGCTCGTTCAGATCAACAAAAGGTACTTTCATAGAAAGCCCCATTTGATTTTGCTCAAATTTGATTACAAGGATGGAGAAAAGGAAAGGAAGTCAAAAAGAAAAACCCCAGATGGCTTTTTCATTCATCTCAGTGAATGAGCTTTATCTGTGCCTTTTGAAACTGTAGCAGTGGAAAAGCATTTCTGTTGGCTTAAAAAACTTGACAAAAATTATTGGTTTGCCATTTCTCATGTAACTGCCATTGGGAACTGGATGAAAAGACTTTTTCATGGGATCGCCTGCTTGGATCAAAATAATGGAGATTAGGTATTTCATTATAAATTACAGTGGGAGATAGAGCAGGCTGTCATATTAATAGCAACCTGCTCATGGCCTTCAATGGTAGCTATTCTCCTAGACAAAGGACCAAGGGGGTTGTCTATTGAACTTGTACTTTAGGCCTGATCAATTTTCTATCATCAAGGCAAAAGGTGAGGTGACTAACAAAAGAATTCACACATGACTGACCTCATAAGCCTATAGATAAAACAGCTTAAAGAAACAAAACACATCCTGAAATTATGGGTGATAAACTGTATAAAGGAAAAAGAAGAAGAGAAATGATAGAAAAAGGGGAAGAAAGAGCATGTGGTCTATAATTCTCCCTCCCTTCTTAGGTGAACGGACATATTAAAAGCTACTTGTTTTCAGCTGCAGATAATTGCAGCCTTTGCTTTGCCATGTTCTGCCTTAAATCCTTCCGTGTACTTTTTCCTCCAACACTGTTCCAGTAATTTCATTCACGAGTAACCACAGTACCGAGTTTAATATGGAACTTCCAAGGGCTGTAGCCACACACAGAAAGGATTACACATAACATCGTAGGCAGAAAGGTGTCACACACGCATTACGTTTATAATCAAACCACAGGAATAGCTACGATCCTTTGGGTCAGTATGTTTTTGTACAAAACCTTGCTAATTAAGCGAAAGTTGGACAACTGAGTTACATCACAAGAGCATCCCCCGGAGCTTGAAAGTCTTGACACCCTTCTTTCACTACGATAGCATGTAGTTTTATACAGTGTGCAAAACAGCATGTAAAATGCCCGTAGTATATTTAGTACAAGTATACTAGTAGATTACAAGTATATTAGCTGCATTTCTGCTGCTGCTTCCGAGGAGATGAAGACCCTTCTACAGCATTAGCATTCGGCTTTGCCGATCAGCTAGAGATACAGAGGGTGAAAGCTGCACTCTCCTGAAGCCGAATATATAGCAGCAAAATGTTCACTGATTTCTGTCAAGATTAAGATTTCCTCCAGTTTGCTGTACAGACAGAAACTCAATTATCCAGAACTCTTTTATACAAAGAACTATGGTTCCCGATACATCTTAACCCTGTTGAAGTTTACCACAAGATGTTAAAGTGTTCATATCCCCTACCATAACATTTGCATAATTAAGGGAAAATTGTAGAAGCATGCAAATATTTGTATTTGAAGGCCAAACCCTAGCTAAACCAGCTGAGAATTCCCCTTGCATACAGTTAACAGCAGCTTAAGCGTACATGGTACCCAGCAGTCCAATCTCACCACACCAGGGTAGAGGATAACAGTCTAGGGTTCGGTTTCAAGTCCCAGCTACGCAACACCAAGAAGTCAGCATGTGCCGAGTTTTCCGAGATATTTAGGAATTTCTCCTTTCAGCCCTACCAGTGCAGTGATACTGCAATTTCAAAAATGAAGCTAGGTACTGATTCATGGCGCTCTGCCACAGATCACAGATCCACCTGTCTGCATAACAATATTTATGTAAAGACACTGAAACAATCCAGGCTAAAAATGGACACTTTTTAGTGAGGCAAGATCCAGAAACAGCTAGACAGGACACATGGGAGGCTACAAACTGGTGCAGGGGAGGAACGTCTAACTACAACTTTGCTGCAGAAGCCAATGGACTGTTGAATTACAGACCGAGTCCTACCAAAAACAAATGTGCATTCATTATTATGCAGAAACATTAAATAACTCATTGTAAACACCATTTCTGGAAGTAAAGACAAGATGAAGTCAAGCAAAACAACAGCATTATGTGTTAAGCTTTGGCTGCCAATGCAAAAAACTGAGAGTCACTGCCAGAGCACGTACCTCAAACACGTGACATCAGATTTGAAATTAGTAGAAGCCCTAGTGGTAATGGTATCTTTCCATTACCCCAGAGATGCACTGATGATCACTAAATGATTAGCAATTAATCCCAACTTTACATCCTCTATGAGGGGCTCTACTGAGTAGTTACAGAAGAAAGAGCTCTTGTAATCATTGTAGATAGCTCTCGGAAAGTATTGGCTCTGTGCTCAGTAGCAGTGAGAAAGGCAAATTGAATATTAAGAGCTATTTGAAAAAAATTATAGCCCAAGCAGAAGATACATTTTGTTACAGCACCAATATAATTTGAGTACCCCATATTAAAAGTCAGAAGCAAGGTGATGTACCAAAAAAGACACATAGGTGCAACCACACATTTCAGAAGAAATAATTAAGCAAGCACTGCCTGCCACTAAGACACAGGCAGACTTGACTCACAGAACACATCTCATACAGGACACATGTAATCAGCAATTTTGCCATGCACACTGGAGAATTAATCAAAAGCCAATTACAAGGTTGCCTTTTTTTTTTTTTCTTTTCTGTTTTGCTTTGCTTATTTAAGCAGGACTCCCCTCACACCCCCACATTATAATGCTGTGGTAGACCCTAATGGTAAAGGTTCGTGCCTTTACATTCCACCTCCTGTCCTCGCAGACCTGCCTATATAGGGGCATCCTTACATTTGCCCATGCTACCGCTGCTTGCGCTGCCCTCGGAAGCAGGAGGGAACGCGAACCCAACCCCAAATCCAATTCTGTTGCTCAGACAACAGTACTACGTATCTTAAAGTGCACGCTGCGTTTCCCACTCCGGGCCCCTCCATAACGGTACAGTAGTGTTGCCCAGCCAGTTACTCTGTATGCCAAAGGGCTAGTTTTGTATTACAAGTCCAGATCTTGCTGAACACCTGCTTCTGGGTAAAAGCACCAGTAACTGACACAGGAGACAGAATTAATAATATTTGAGATGATTTTTAGACTGCAAAACATTGTTGATACAAAGGCTGGCTTAATTTTTGATAATTGTCAAATACTGAGCTCTAGTAGTAACCAGAATTGATATCCCCTAAAGCAGTTTTCATAAGAATTTGTGAATAGCTGTTTCACTTTTGAATGATAATGTGTTAATCTAAATTAAATTTCCCAGGTAAATCAACAAAGCTCTTTCTAAGTTTAACGTCGGCGTTCTGTGCTCCTGTAAGCACTCCATCTCTTTGGACGTACTGATTCCAGGGTAGCAGAGTCATTGCCAAAGCTAATGAAAATAATTCAGAGAGAACCCCCTGAATAAGAAATGTCCACCTAGGTAACGTAATTATAAAGCGTGTGTCCACATAGCGGGCCAAGCCAACCAAAGCCTCAAGAATAACTCCCCTCGTAGAACAACCATGAAAGCCGTTTCCGTTGGCTTTTGATGACTTTTGCCTGAGATGTGTTTGGTTTGTTCTCAGCTTCCACATCGCAAACTCATTGCCACATTTTCCCCTAATTCATAATCTCAGCGCAAGAGACTCGCAGAATAAACACGGTCTGTTACCCTCAACGTCTATCAGCTTCCCTTGGCCCAGACACTTTGAACAGCACAATATCTAACTGCTTTTCCCTCTCCATTAGTTCTTGGTGAAATAATTGGACTTAAAAGGTCATTTTTGGTTTTGAAAGTACATATCAAGGATTTTTTCCCAATTTCTTTTTGAATACGTTTTCTGAATAATCTTTGCAAATAATTCTTACAGTGTACTTTAAAGAAGCACAGCAGACATCATAGCACGATGTCTTGTGATCAGCCATACTGGCTGAATGAAATGTCTTGTTTTCTGATGAGGCCCATCAAATCAAAAAAAGGGACTACACACATGCTTACATGTTTCCCTGAACAGCGACCTGCGCGGGTAACATTCAGAAATGCCTATTTGCACAATCTCCAGTTAGAAATTTGTTTTCCATTAAAATTCAACGTGCATTCTTGCCAATGAAGAAAAACAAACAAGGAACGTGTTTTTGGTTGTGTTTTTTTTTTTTTTTTTGCCTACCAATAAGGGAACGTAGATTTACAAGACACTTTTTACAGTTTAGTCAAGACAGTAACACTAATAATTCTTAGCCCAGTTTATGAATGAAGTGGTGCATAAGCATATGCAGTAAAACCATTCCCCATGTTTCCTCAAGTTATTTTGCAGCAACTAGATAAGTGACGCTACCTGCCTGCATACCTCTCTCAAAGTCTTTTTAGACATATTGGGATAGAATTGTTTTTCTTTTTTAAAGAAAATAGCATTTGATAGTTTCCCTCCTTTAGGGTTGTAGAAGGTTCATTATCAGCTTTAATTGTACTAGGCAGGAAGAGGGCTAATAAGCGTAAAGAGTCTGTCGCGTATCATTAACATTTTAAATCGCTGTGGTTGCTAAACCCAAGCGGTATTAATAGCATTTGAGGAAGCAATGTCATAGGTCAGAGAAAGTGAAAACACAAGCTTGCTTGTTTTGTGGCTTCTAACCACAAAACAATAAATGTCTGCTAAATCATTTGGGGTAGAGCAGATACGTTCATGGCATAAGACAAGCAGAGAGTGCTCTGCCAGTAACTCGCTCCCATTTGTACAATAAAAGTTCTGTTTAAGTGATTTGGTCCATTTTGATTGCTGCAGTATGGCATGTAAAACGACTTGCTGGGAAGCCATTCCCAGAGCGCTCAGGATTTTAAAGTTAGTGTACTTAATTTCACCTGCCACCTCAAGGAAGGCAGTGGAAGTCAAGGAGCACAAGTGTGGCTTACTCTAGGCATGAAACTACTTAGGAAAAGGCTCCCTCCTCCACACTCCCCATGACCTAGCTCTTTGTTCCTTTTAAAGTTTCCTTGTCTTATTTCCAGCTCTTTTCTCCTTACATTCCACTGTATTGCTTTCACTTCCCTGACTAAATTTTTGAAACCACTGTAAACAGGGAATATAGGGAACACCTGATGCAGATGCGTCCTGAAAAATATCCCATTCTAGAAAGGAGGTTTAGAGTTCCTTATCTCAAAGATTATTGAATACCCAGATTGGGTAGGGGGTTTCTTAATTTCAAATTAAAGTGTCTTTAAAAAAAAAAGTTTCAAAATACAAAAAGGTGAATCACAGATTTGGATGAAAAAAATGTTTATGCCACTGGGAGAATATGTTGTATCAGTAAGAACTGTAAGGTAGTGAAAGTAGTACCCAGAACCCGATTTGTCTGGCTTGCCCCAGCTGGGGGCAGGGGTATTAGACACTTTAGGACAAGGTGCTTTTTGATGTCTGACTCAGTTTAGAATCATAGAATGGTTTGGGATGGAAGGGACCTCTAAAGGCCATCTAGTCCAACCACCCTGCAGCGAGCAGGGACATCGTCTAGTTTCAGGAATTGAGAGGTGCTTTTATTGAGGTAGTTATAAATGAAGTCATGTATGAAAATACTACATGAGAAAGTATTAACTAAATTTATAACTTCATTACACTTTTTCATTGATGTATCACTATAGATAAAAATATGGTGGCTTTTTAACTCAAAAATACAGTATAAGAAGTGAGGAGAGCCACAGGCTGAACTGATGAAATTATCCAAATTGCAACCTGAACAATGCACTAGACTAGCACTTGAATTTACAAGTAATCACACAAAGGCAATCGTATGAGACAACAGCAAATAAAACCAATACATGTTAAGAAGTAACATTTTAACAAACCCAGAGAACTGACAGACAAGGTTGCCTGAGACAGACATATGGAAAAAAAGAAATCAAGAAGAAAAAAGCAGCTTTTTTTTTTTTAACAAAAAGGCAAATAAAGAAAACAGGCGAAGTTGATTGCCCCAGTACAAAGGAAGGATATAAATATTTTAAGTTTTAGTCCTCTTGGTTAGAAGTTAATTTCTTCATTGACTTTAAGCATAAGATGTAAGCATCTGGAAGTGGAAACTGTCAAATATAAATATAAAAGAATAGCATGAGCACGCAAAGGCAGTGCCAGAAAAAGTGAACAAACAAATGGAGGTACAACTAGCAAGAGACAAAGGACAAAAAGAAATTCTACAAATACACTTCAGCATAAGAGAAAGATCAAAAAAGACTATTTGGTCAGCAGCCTGAAGGTGAAAGCAAGCTATTGACATATTGCACCAAGAAGTCTGAAGTGTTTATTGCTTTATTGACAGTTGTTACTAAGAAGCTCAATTGTAATCAACTGGCTTCCACAACTAAAAGCTATTAAAAAAAAAAAAAAAAAGGCAGGACAATATCAGGGCAGAATGGGGAAATAAAAGATTAGGAAAAGTATGTAGATCAAATAATTCAAAACTGGCTATGCCATATTAAATTTGCCCAAAGTCTTAGAGAAGTGGATGAATATCAGAGCTATTACTGCTTGAAAGCTGGTATCATTAGAATTGTTTCTGAAAGCACATGATGGATGGATATGGGTACAAAAGCCTTTAAAAGAGCAAAAATAATGCCTGCCTTACAAGGAGGAGGGAGAAACTATACCCTAGCTACTTTAACTCTCTTTGCTTTCCAGTTGGTAAGTCACTTAAAACAAAAAGAGGAAACGAGTAACCGAGCATGGATTCATCAAGAACAAGGTGCGACAAGCCTCATCGTACGGGAAGTAACGGACGTTGCATTTCATCATTTCAGGAAGACTTTTGGCATCATCGCACAGTCTCCTGGTCTAACCAAGAAACATCATCTAAATCATATTACTATAGGGTAAATAGCTATAGAAAAAAAAAAATGACACTATAGCTATCAGTGATTCACTGTCTGAAAGGAAAAAGGCATGAAGTGGAGTTCTTGGCCAGCACTGAATCCAGTACTACTCTATTTTCATCATTAATCTTGATGATGGGGGAGGGACTGCTCCCATAATGTCTGAAGGCAGGTCTAAGCTAGGAAGGTCTGCAGGCACACTGGGGGGACACAATTAGAGTCCAAAAAGATCTTGGTAGAAATGGTTTGCAAAAGATTAACTGTGATTCAAGGATAGGTACATTATTTCTTGCTCTCAGAAACGTAGGTTGAGAAATGGCGCAACACTTTTGCACTGAAGGATCTGGATCAGAAGCTAAACCTGAATCTACAAAGCTATTGCAGATAAAAGCAGGTATCATACGGGAAGCCTTGCAGACAGAATAAAGCATGCCCTGAATGCCACCTGAAATGATCTTTTTGCTTTCCTTGCTTTTGATAAGGCCTTAAATGGATTACTGTTTAGTTGTGGACACTGCGTGCAGGTTAAAAAGAAGACGCAGTTAATTTGAAAGAGCAGCATTTGAGGGGGGGAGGGTGGGGGTGGTCAAGAAAAGACTGACATATTGGACCTTATTCTAAAAAAGACTTAAAAACCCCATCACTTCAACACAACAGAAATGTGCATGTCTATTCCAGAAATGGAGATTTGAGTTGGACATTAAAAAAGCTTTGCAGAGGTAAAAGACAGATGTGTAAGGAAAACAGACAACAGATAGCTTTGGAAACTGGTTAGAATAACATCTGTCAGGAATGGTTTAGTTATAACAGATTCTGCATTTAAGACAATTTCTTAAGGTTTCTTCCCGACTTTCTTCCACTTATCGTTTTATCTTAAAATAACCATAAAACACAAAAGTAGCTGAAAATATCATTTCACCAAATCCTGTTAGAACTGTTATATATGCCAAGATTTAAAGTAACTTTTCCTCAAACTTTATAAACTCAGAATGCTCTCTAAGCCAAACAGAATCAGTTATGGCCCGGTCCCATTTTACCTTTCTTACACAATTGTTACTACCCCGTTGAGGACAGCTGATCCTCTACCTCTCTTCCTAAACCGCCCCATTTCCCTTCCCCTTCTGAACCTTCAGGTGCATGAACCAAACATGAAACCTCATGGCAAGCGCCTCTGAACTTCTGAAATGAGAGTGAATCTGCTCACATACAGGACTACAGCATCAAGTCCAAAAAACCCCATACATTACACACATCTGTGTAAACTGCCTGAAGTAGATATTCCAACACATGAAGACCCAATGCTCAGTACCCTTAATACTTGGAAAGCTTCTTAGATACTAATTAAACAAATTAAATAAACATCTCTCTCTGCATAACCTCTGGCCGCGTCAACCTTAAACCAACAGTATGGTGCATGGTGTTCTTTGACTGGACTTCTATCTTCCAGCCTAATGCAAGTGATTTCCGCAATCTGACAACTCCAGTTTCAATTACCATGACAACACGAACACATAATTATACACATGCGTTGAAGGCAAAATGAGAGGAGTAGAAAGCATCTGGAGAACTTTGTGTGTGTACCTGCGTGCTAAACAAAAAACCTCCCCCAGACTGGAATGTATTTCTCTTAAATATATTTTTACAGGGGAACATAATGGTTAGCAAAACAGTGAATTACATTTATTTGAATTCAACAAAACATTAATTAAACAATATGATTACCTCAAACTTCATTTTATTACATTTTTCAGTTCCACTAGAAAAAAATCAAAAAGTTAACCAAAAGAAAAGTTTTCTATGCAGTTCAGATTTTGAATGAGATCTCATATAATTATAAATACTTGTTAGGCTGTTAGGGACTGCTTCGTGTTAGGGGTTTAATTTGGGAATTTATTATTATCAAAACAAATGTGTTGATTAGAATACTTACACAATGACAATTATAAGGTGTTCAAAACCTCCTTTTTTGGTAAATACAGCTTTCCTGTACTGGAATAACAAGCTTAAAGAATTGTGTCTTCTATTTAAAGATTTATTTTTAAGAAACACTTAAAAAAAAGTCCCCGATTTTTATTAAATATCATAGCCTAGTCGTCTCTGTTCCCAGTAACATATTTCAACACAGTTGTGAATAATTCTAATTTCAGTCTTTGTGCCTGTTCACCACTGATTTTTTACCTCTATAGTGGTATCAACAAATACTTCAGTTATTATCAGTTAGGAGCAGCTGTGGTGGCTTTTGAGGTAAAAAAGAGATGCCTTCAGACAAGGACTGAAGTCACCAAGCTCATGTAACTAGGACACTGAAGCTGGTAGCTAACCTGGGCATTAGTTTCAGCTATCGAGCAGGGAGCAGAAGTCTATTACCATACTTCTGAGAAATCAGTCCAGTTCATCAGGTTATATCTGTGCAATTTCCCTCGCTGACATCTAATTTTTTGGATGCAGGAAAAATTTATTTTTGCTACAAAATATCAAAATGAAATGTAGTTATGACTGCAGAAGTACAGGACTGGTCTCCAACTATTTTCCCTAGCAAGAACAGCCAACTTTTCCCAGAACACGGAACCTTTCGCCATTACAAGCTCTGGCTTTGTCAGCACGTGGGATTTGGCCACTGCTCCCAGAATCAGGAGGTCAGAAGCTCCTTGTCAGTAACATGTATTGCTCACTGGTATTTGGAAGCAGCTCTGATATTCCTGCTTTCCCAGACTGTTGTTCTAAAGGATCTTGGGCAGATAACAAACGTAAACCAGAAATAGGAAATAGCACTCACCAAGCTGATTTCAAAGAGCAGCACTTATATTATTGAACTGATAAGACTATTCATATGCCTTACTTGTCAAAATGAATAGAATGAACGTCTTTGAACGTCCTTCAGAACAGGATACAGAAATCTCACACAGGTATGAAAACATTAAACAAGCACTTCCACTGCAGGGGTGGGGGGGAAGAGACAGGGGAACGCGAGTTCATTTAAATGAATGATAATACTCTCCTGGGCCTTTAACGGGAGCAAGATTTTGTCTGAGATGAGAGCCAAAGAGATAGAGTGAGCTAGGGTACAAAAGAGGGAAGTTATTTCTGATAGTAATGACTAAAAATAGGATTCACCCAGTCCTACTGTGACTAAACAAATGTCTTCCGTGAAACAAGAGATAGTAAAAAGCCTAGCGCTTCACTGACAGTGCCTCTAGGACAACGTACGTCATCATGGACTATTTAATCCACACCAAGCCTCCACAACTCACAACAACCCAGAAGGATCTCCTATGAAAGTCCTTTAATGTGATCATTTCAAGCCTCCAAAACACTGAAAACAATGGCTTCACTACCAAGGTAGGGGGTCTCTCAACACATAGCCATGGAGCAGCGAGAAAGTCAGCTGTGCAGCCATCTGGGAACAAACTACACTTTCTCCTTCATGTGGTAGCCAGGAAATGAGTTACTTCTGGTCCAATTTGACTGTACCAAGCCAAAGAACGTAATATTAATATGTCATATTCACCAAATTTGGTAGGTGGGACCACCTGACCAGGCAAAATATTCAAACCACAAATCAGGGTGTTAAAGGACTAAGAAAGGCAAAAAAAAAAAAAAAAAAAAAAAGAGAGGATCAATAAATGTTTCAAAATGTTAGAGCAAGACCAGCAGCTTTGTAAACAAAGAACCAAGCTAACAGTCAAATATCTTAAAGAGAACAAACAAATTAGCATCCCAAAAGCTGTAATATTGTTCAAACCTTCTGAATAAAGTTAGGTAGATCCATAATAACAGATAACAAGGTTTCAGTCTTAAGGAAGCTGTTTCTGCCATGGGTAAGGCTGAGATAATTAGCATGCATTTCTAATATAATCTATTTTTAGGTGTAATTTTTTTGTCTGTATGGAGTGGCTAACATTAACAACAGTAGCTTTAAACATGAATGTTTAGTTTTAAAAAAATTTAAATTAGCTAAAGAGTATCTTGCTTGGGTAGTCCATTGAGAATAACATTTAAAAAGGGTTCTGCAAGTGCAGGTTTAACTGTTTGCAGATCCTTTGGAAAGCCCTTAGGTTACCTAAGTAAACAAAACCCTTATCAGGAAAAAAAAGACCAAATCCATTAAGATTGCAGTCTCTGAAGAGACAGCATTACAGTAGGCTTCCTTTTGAAATAAGGAACTAAGTTTAGTACGTGTAAAGCTCTGCAAATTGGATCCATCCAAATTACTCTATGACCACTAATATCAAAGGAAACTTTACTTACACACGGAGACTCCCCAAAAAAGAGTATAGGAGAAAGGACAGGTTAAGTCACAGCAGACTTTTGAACACATACAGAAACTGATTTAAATTAGCTTTACATCCCTACAGAAACAAAAAAGCCCAACATATTCAAACACTTAAGAACATATGTAAGGATATATTAAAAAAATAAACAACAACAACAACTCACTTCTGAATTCAATTTAGAGCTGTGAACAGGACAAACCAAAGCCAGCATCACTTCCAGCTCTACACTGGGTCCTGCAGGACGAGGTTTAGCGGTTGCTTTAGCTGCATGGGTGTGGTTGAGTTCAGTTAATTGATCACAGCTGACAACAACTCTGATTGAGGAAGGGCTGGGGGGATCCATCTTGTGCTTTTCACTGCTCCCCCCACTCAGTAGTTCTGGAGGTTTCAGGGATAACAAAGCTGTGTTCGTAGTGCACCAACTCAGCTGTAGCACCAAGTTCCAGTCTTGAAATACATCACGTGGGAAAGACCTTTTCTTTCTCCCCACTGGCACTGGTCTTTCCCCATGTCCTCTGTATGAAACTCCCGGCCGAAGTCTGGCAATAGGGTCTGATAAGGAAATCGCAAAGCTAGAGAAGAACTCTCCTTTGCTTGCTTTCAGGTTTTTTTCATCATATTTTTTACTATTACTTTTTTTTTTAATGATACCTTATAAGTTTATAACGGAATTTCCATTCTTAGTATTCCTCTGAATCTTGAGCATCTTCTAAACTCTTTCACAGCATATATTAAAAAAATAACACGTATTGGGGTGGTTGTATTTATAGCAGAGCTTCAGTCATTATCATTCATGTCTAATTTCTCCATAAAGACTGTCTTAATGTATCTGTGAACAATTTCATCGCATTAATGAATTCAGGAGATTTTGCTATTTTATAAGTGGCGACAGGAACAGCAGTTTGATGTCAGAGAAAATAATGAATTTAACCAGCGTCCTGATTTACCATGCCAAATTTTACATTCTCTGGGCACCTGAGGTAACGTCTATTCTTATCCTATACACTATAAAGCTTCAGCTACTTCTGTTGTTACTTTTTTATGAGTAAGCTTTTGATCTCCAGTAGATTCGTACATCATAAAAGAGACACAGAGGTATTTTCCTTGCATGAAGACTTCAAGGGTCAATAATAGGCACAAAAATGTTTGATCTGATGACCTTACAGGCAACTTTGTTTAAAAATTTTCAAGTACTTACAATAAGACTTTTACAAAGGGATTTGGAAGTTGCATGCATAGCTATAATTAAAGGCAAGGTGTTTCTATCTACAGCACGGAGACAGAGAAAACAGGTCTTTCAAAGATATCAGGAATGACTTTTTCTTCTTCTCCTGACAGCATTACCCTCAGTCAATGTGACACTACATTCCCGAGGCTTGCTCTCCTTCCTCTATATGCGGGCATCCAAAATAAGTGTTACCTTAGAAAAGCACTCCCTTTTAACTTTAGGAAACTTTAGAAGTCAGGACCACCTGTGCTGGGCGTTGGCAGCGGGGCCTGCAGGGGCCTCAGGGAGGAGAGGCCTGGGCTGCCCGGTGCCGGGCACAGCCGGCTCCACAGCGGCCCCACCGCAGGGCCCAGCGGAGCCCCTCAGGAGGCTGTGGTGCCTCCAGGAAAGCGTATTGAAGAAAGGGCAAAACGCTGCCCGGCAGTCTTTTCCTCACAGGACTGAGGGAAAAAAGTTTGAGGAACAGCCCCACGAGCACCCAGGTCAGCGAAGGAGGAGGAGGAGAAGGTGCCGCAGGCACCAGAGCGGGGCTCCCCTGCAGCCCCTGGGGAGACCGTGGTGGAGCAGGTTGTCCCCCCACAGCCCCTGGAGAGGCCACACCGGCTCAGACAACCTGAATGCTGCTCTCGGGCATTGTCAGTCAGTACCTTTCCACAGTTTTAATGGGATCATGAGGTCAAACGTTTTTGCTGTTTTCTACACAGTGACAAAATCAGCAGGCTGCTTGATGTCATAACAAATAATTTAACCAGCTCCTGATCAATCATTTGTAAAAGTTTATATTCACTGGGAATTTCAATTTCCTTGTCAGAGACTTGTAGTCATTTTCTAACGCTGCCAAAAAGGTGTCTTGGACACAAAAATCTTTAGGTAAAATTGCATTTGGCAAATGCATTAAGTCAGTGTTGCCAAGAACACTTGGCACCCATTGCACGCCCAGCGGGGAGGGGGGCTGTGGTCCGTTCGTGACCGTTCCTCTCTGATGCTCCTTCCTCCTCACGCTTTTTCCCCTCGTTCCCGCTGAGCAGCGCTGACACAGAGTCCAGGCCTTCTCTGCTCCTCACCCACCCCAGCAGCGAGCAGGCTGGGGGGCACCAGGAGCTGGGAGGGGACACGGCCGGGACAGCTGATCCCAGTGACCACAGGGCTATCCCACACCGTATGGCGTCATGCTCAGCATAGAAGCTGGGGGAAGAAGAAGGAAGGGGGAGATGTTGGGAGTGATGGCGTTTGTCTTCCCAAGTCACCATTAGGTGTGATGGAGCCCTGCTTTCCTGGGGATGGCTGAGCACCTGCCTGCCCATGGGAAGGAGGGAGTGAATTCCTTCTTTTGCTTTGCTTGCGCGCATGGCTTTTTGCTTTACCTATTAAACTGTCTTCAACCCACAAGTTTTCTCACTTTTACTCTTCCGATTCTCTCCCCTATCCCACCGGGGGGAGTAAGCGAGCGGCTCTGTGGGGCTTAGTTGCTGGCTGGGGTTAAACCGCGACACCCAACATGGGTCCTTCCTATGGGCTGCAGTCCCTCAAGAATGGCTCTTGCACAGGTTCTGCAGGCTGCAGTTCTTCAGGATAAACCTGGTCCAGCACGGGCTCTCCATAGGCCGCACTTTGTTCAGGGAATCCACCAGCAGGTGGATATTCCCTGAACATACCTCACAAGTCCTAAACAGAGAAAACTGGGGGTGTTGGTTGACAGCCGCCTGAACATGAGCCAGCAGTGTGCTCAGGTGGCCAAGAGGGCCAATGGCATCCTGGCTTGTATCAGGAATAGTGTGGCCAGCAGGAGCAGGGAGGTGATAGTGCCCCTGTACTGGGCACTGGTGAGGCCGCACCTCGAGTACTGTGTTCAGTTTTGGGCCCCTCACTACAAGAAGGTCATTGAGGTGCTGGAGCGTGTCCAAAGAAGGGCAATGAAGCTGGTGAAGGGTCTAGAGAACAAGCCTTACGAGGAGCAGCTGAGGGAGCTGGGGTTGTTTAGTCTGGAGAAGAGGAGGCTGAGGGGAGCCCTCATCGCTCTCTGCAACTGCCTGAAAGGAGGTTGTAGCGAGGTGGGGGTCGGTCTCTTCTCCCCAGGAACAAGCGATGGGACGAGAGGGAATGGCCCCAAGCTGCGCCAGGGGAAGTTGAGGTTGGATGTTAGGAAAAACTTCTTCACGGAAAGGGCTGTCAGGCCCTGGCCCAGGCTGCCCGGGGCAGGGGCTGAGTCCCCATCCCTGGGGGGATTTAAAAGACAGGTAGATGTGGTGCTCAGGGACATGGTTTAGTGGTGGACTTGGCAGTGATAGGTTGGACTCGATGATCTTAAGGGTCTTTTCCAACCTTAACGATTCTATGATACTATGAAAATGAGAATGTATCTTTAGCTGTTACTGAAAAGCAAGGTCCTTTATTTTCTGTCATCCTTCTCCACTCACTGAGACAAGATGTTACAACATATAGACCTAGTAGATTATGGTCTGAAGTAAATCCCACAAAAGAGCAATGTGGAAGAGTACAAAGACAGCATGCCAGGGCATTTATCTCTTCCACTTAAGCCTAGAAACACAGAATAAGTATATATGTAGTCTCCCAAAAGGCTGAAAAGTCCAAGTCATAGTAACAGGCAATCCCAATGGCTTGGGATGCTGCCTACCGATGGTGTGCTCTCACTTTGAAAATCAGTTAGGGAAGAGAAGGGTCTTTTTGCTCACTGTGTTTGGATTCAATTGACATTCTTTAATAAGGAACCTTGAAACAGAACCTGGCTTTCTTGTGTGCACTAGGTACAGGGATTGCTGGATGAAAACTGCAGTACATAGCATCGCCTTGAAAAAATGATCCCTGAATGGTTCAGTACAGTAAGCGAAGACAGATCAGAAAAAATAGGAGGACCATTTCTGACAAATGGGGACAAATCAGAGAAGTGTACTTCCCTACCCAAGCATGGCTCCCTGTAACATATAAACATAGTTGGGCAATTAATAATATTTTAACAAAAATACATTATAACTGGGATTATACACCTTACATAGTAAATGGTCTCAGCAAATATTTTTTTTTTATCTGAGCAAAAACATAACCTCAAAAGTATGCACTTCGTTATATAGCTGAAAGTTTAGGCACTATAGTTTGGACATATACCAAGAAAAAATTAGATTAAAATGGAAAAAGAGTTTAAAATTCTGCTTGTTGGACACATGGAAAGTTTTAATAACTGATATAAATCGTTTTTAATCATAAAGTTTAAGAAAATGCAGATATACTGAATCAGCATGGTCCACTGAACACAGAGCGGTTCTAGGCCTGGGCCCTATCCTCACTTCTCTCCATAAATCACTTCTTGCCTCAGAGAAGATACACGCAGATCCCCAAAACTATGCAAGGTACACAACCCCTCAGTCATCATATCTCTGATTTGAGAACAGGAGTTTAAGCTTCTGAAATACAAAGAAATGGAGGGGTTCCCCTTTTACCCGAATATATTGCTACAAACAAAATAGTTAACTATTTGGTACTTATTTGAAAGTACAAACATGGCCTGCACCCTATTTTGTAGTTCACCATATCACTAAAAGTAAATGAGCAAAAGTTCTTCCTTCTGAATATAGAAACGGTTTGCCATATGCGATTTATAACAGCCCCCTCATTATACAGAATCTTTTCACCATATGATTGTGTGTGTAAGAACAATTAAAGAAATACAGAATTCTCAGTATTTTCTTTAAATGAGCTGACTGGCTGCGAAAGATGCTGGACTGACAGCTCTGATGAGCGAAGTCCTCCTTCTTCTGAATGGATATGGTACAGAGAATAGCAACGCAATTTTCGTTCATACTCTCCTGGGTATGTAATTTATCCCTGACCTTGAGAAGCGCCTGTTTAATCATTAGCCTCTCTCCTGAAACTGCTAACGAGAAAGGCAACCATAGTGGCACAAGGCAGCTGTTCATTAGGGAGCAGACTGAAGAAGAGCATCGGCTCGTGGCAGCGCAGAGCACCACGTAGACAGAGCACTTCTGCGTGCGGCTGATCCTCCCCTCTGCAAGTAACACCACTATTGTCAGTCTTGTATTTGATACAGTTGCAGGCTCACATCTTCTTTGGTTGAAAGGACAGCAATTAAAACCTTCTTCTAAAAGTTAAGGTAATTCAGGAACCTATGGCAAGAAATACCTGATCATTTAAGCACTTTGTATGTTCACACTGTCTGCATCAGTGGCAATGAGCTATGAAGTTCTTGACAGATGCATATTCTTGCCATTTATAAGACTGAAAAAGGTATGAGACATTTGGTTTTGTTTTTCCCTTTAGAAGTATATGGTACTCTTCCAATGTTTGATACGATATTTGGGGAAAAAATCCCTACCCCAAGTCATCTGTGTTTTGCTGCACAACTGAAAAAATACTTTATTAATTACAGAAGGAGAAAAAAAGAGCTGGAACAGATATGAACAAGGCACATGCAAATTTGTCGATCAGATTACTCTTTTGTTCAACAACAATGCACAATTTTCATCTCAGATAGATAAACAATTTCAGTATTAAGAACAACAGAATCTACATACACTATAAACAGATGTTTAACAAGACATAACGAGTGAGATCCAGTCTTAAAATTCTCACCTGATGGTACCTGTCACACAAGGAATAAGCATTAAATATTTCTGTGTATCTTCGATCTTTGAATTCAGAAGAGATAAGGGTGACGAGGCCAGATACTTTCATACATTAGTGATGAAAATAGAAGACGAAAGGGAAAAAAAGAAGAAAGAGGAAAGGAGGCAGAAAAGTTAGGCTTGTAAAACCCCAAAGTTAAATTTAAATGGTATCTATAATCTGGGAGACATTAATACTGTGATATGAAATTTATCATGTGAAGTGTCTACACACATTATTAAAACATTTACTTAACAGATTTTTGAAGTGAAAGCTTCACGTGTGAAGGTGCGCGGGCAAAACAGAAGTCAAGGTTTTCTGGGTGCCATTTTGTAATCGCAGGTGAAATTCACCCTGTGTGACTGCAAAACAAAGCGCAGACAGTGCTTGCTCTAGGAATCTCACTGGGATTTTTATTCATAGTCCTGTTATGGAAAATGTACTGAATAATGGTACTTGATATTCAGCGTCTCCTGCAAACTGCCAGTGTTGGAATTTCCCTTCCTGAAAGCATGTATTTGATATCTGGGCTTCTTTTTTCTCCCCCTGCTCACTTATGTGTGTGTGGTTTTCCTTTTAACCCCCACCTCTTTTTAATTTAAATAAAACTCTGGGATAAAAAAGAAAAACAAGGAAAAAAAAGAAACAGAAGA
This sequence comes from Nipponia nippon, assembly GCF_047370975.1. Lineage (NCBI taxonomy): Eukaryota > Metazoa > Chordata > Aves > Pelecaniformes > Threskiornithidae > Nipponia > Nipponia nippon. The sequence goes on from NW_028262391.1 coordinate 1,126,298, forward strand.
TCACAGGATGTGAAGATGCCATTCTGGGAACTAGCAAGCAGTCTCAACAGTAAAAGAAGCCAAGTGATCTTTCAAGTGGGCTATTACGGTAGTTGTGGGAGCAGAATAATGAAACTGAACAGAATAATTGGCCTAAATATCTGGTTAGAGGGCTGGTACAGAGAAAAGAGCATGAAAGGCTCTACTAAAACCACAGAAAGGTGGGTGTTCCTGCAATCAGCACAGAAAAAAAAGCATTGGAGAAGTCTGTAAACTAAAGAAGAGGGGGAAGGGAACCATTGGAAAGAAATCCAAGCAGAGAGGGGAAAAAAATACCTACTAAATCTGAAAGTCTAAAGAAGAAAGCAGTGGATTGTATTTGCTGATGTTCCAAGGATGGCAGCTGGGAAACAGCAATCAATCAGAGGTGCAGTATCAGGACGTACACACTAGAAGAGAAATATGGGTGGCTCCCGAGATATCTGTAGCAACATTTATATATATTTAAAACAGGGACAAAGACACAGGTTGGCTGAATAGTCTCGTATAATGAGATATTATTAAAAGAGGGACTCCAGCTGTCACTGCAAAGAGAAAATAAACAACCATCCTCTCTAAACTGGTCACTTCCATCAGCGAGGACTTAACAACTGACTTCTGAATAGAAAAGCAGTGAAGGCAGCATACTCGCATGTTATGATCATCCATGTTCAAGTCAACACTTTATTACATTAGAAAACATCTGAAGATATAGGATCCATTTTAACCATGCTATAGGATAGAGTTAATTTTCTTCCTAGTAGCTGGTATAGCGCTGTGTTTTGGATTTAGGACGAGAATAATGTTGATAGCACGGGGACGTTTTAGTCACCGCTGAGCAGCGCTGACACAGAGTCAAGGCCTTTCCTGCTCCTCACCCACCCCCCCAGCGAGCAGGCTGGGGGGCACAAGGAGCTGGGAGGGGGCACAAGGAGCTGGGAGGGGACACAGCCGGGACAGCTGCCCCCAGTGACCACAGGGCTATCCCGCACCGTATGGCGTCATGCTCGGCATATAAAGCCGGGGGAGGCAGAAGGAAGGGGGGACATTCAGAGTGATGGCGTTTAAACTAGGGGAAAAGATGGCTGGGGGTCCGCTGCTTGGGAACAGGCTGGGCATCAGTCAGCGGGTGGTGAGCAACTGCATTGTGCATCGCTTGTTTTGTATATTCTTTTATCATCATTATTATTTTCCTTTCCTTTTCTGTCCTATTAAATTGTCTTTAGCTCAACCCACACGTTTCACCTTTTCTTTCCGATTCTCTCCCCCATCCCAGTGGGGGGGAGCGAGCGAACGGCTGGGTGGGGTTTAGCTGCCTGCCGGGTTAAACCACAACAATCCACCTCTATACATCAGAGATTCTTACAGTTACCGAGAGGAAAGATTAAGCTACTAGCATTTGCCACACCCTTACTATGTACTTCTGAAATTAACTCTGTAAGCTACCACAAAGATCCAAACCCAAATATACCCTATTTACAGTTCTGATGACAGAAACACGCAATGCAGCTGATATTCCTGTTGTTAATGAATGATGATTATAATGGCAGTAGCAAGCGATGATAATTACAATGACAAGATCATACTTTCAAAAAACTGTAGCAAGGTATTTTCTGCGTAATTAGCATTCCAAGTTTGAAGTGACATAGCAAAAAAAGTGGCTTTTCATTGGCTGGTTTCTATTAGAGTTCCTTAAATAACATACAGATCAAGATCCATTAGCAGGAGTCCTAGAGTCTTCGTAAATGCAAGGAGCACGAGGGTGCTAAGGACCTCAATACAGAGAAACATGGTCCAAAAAAAGAGGAGAACTACTGCAAGTTTCAAGCATTTCCTAACAAACCAGTGAAACCGGTTCATTTCGCCTTCAAAATGTGCAGATGATATTTTGAGTACTAATCCATATGTTAACAGCTAAATAAAAGCAGCTACAGGAAAGTGACTAACAAACGAAATTATGTGTTAATATCATAAATAGATTGAGAAGGAAATATATTTCTGGGTCAAGATACAAAATATACAGCAAGAGGTAATATGTTTTAATAGACCAGCTGTTATGTTTGGGAGGAAAAGACATGGTTTGGGGCGCAAAAGCCTGTGCCTGAAGCATGCATGTATTCCTGAAGGCGTCTCTATTTTTTAAAATTCTTCCAATAAAAGATATCACCGCTTTCTATGAAAAATTTGCTTCGCTTACATCAATAGATGATCACAGCTACAACAGTACTACTAGATTAAAATAAGCGAGTGGCCAAGCAGCCCTCTTTTGGTAAAGAGTCAAAGCCAAGCATTCAACACAAAGTGCAAACCTTCTTTTTAAAGGCATACAGTAAAACAGAGAAACAAGCCAACCTATTCCGTAGCCATGTAAAATCTTTCCTCACAGGTCTTCTGAGCTGCTACCTGCAGAACGCATCACACAGATGCATCCAAGCTAAGAACGAACACCGAGTTTTTGGTGGACCTTGGTCTCCTGAAATCTCATGCAACTCACTCAAAATCGATGCAATTTGAAAATAAAATTGGAACGAAAATATAAGGAAAAATCACATAAACCCATTTTTGCTTTATGTCACTACAAATAGAAGGAAGGCAGAACAGTAAGTAAAGATCCTTAGTGATAGCTATGCAACACCGCTTTTGTCTCTTAACTATAGCTTCAGTAATAATTACACTGATAATTTTCTCAGAGATATGTCTCCTGTTAGACAACTGCATTTATTTAAGAGCAATCAAAAATAACAGAAATAGCATCTGGCTCTCTCCCTTTGATCTCTTTTGGTTTCCACATGACTAACTTCTGCTGAACATTCAAAAGAACACACAGGAGGGACAACATCACTTGAACAAACTACTACCATTATTATTATGGTATTTTTCAGGCAAACGCACGTCAGCTACTTCCAATGATTATGCCCTTAATAATCTATCTTGGCAAAAAAATAACAGAAGTCTCCATTTCTAAAAATTTACAGTAATAATCAATAAACAGTGCTTCAGCTTGCCAGAAACTTATTCACCCAGAGAACATCCAGTCAGAATCCCATTAGATAAACCTAGTTCACAAGTTTCATTTCAGAAATGCTCAGAGAGTAACACTCAGGCTTTTATAAATGCATGCCTTTATCACAGCATACAAACTCATAGTTAGACATAGCCTAAAAAAAGGTCTAAAAGTAGAAATTCAGGGTAGAAAGACAGTGGGTCTAATAGAAGAAACTATTTTTCAATTCAGTGATTATGGTACAGGACCATCAGGATGAAAAACAAAAGAAAATTTATCCAAGCCATTGTCAGGACATGCATTTAGGGGCAGGACAGTTAATCAAGCTGTGACTACAAACCCCAGAACTAAGCATGAACACCACGAACAGAATGGAGTGGTTAATATAGGCATATTTTAAAGAGAACTAATTCCAAAGGAAAAGACATTGATGTCAGAGGAATAAAGGAATGACACAGGAAAGAAGTTGAGGTGATGCATTTTCACAAATATTCCTGGGTCGGGTTTATTTATTTTATTCCATTGCTGTTGTATACTGCATGTAACTCCTGCATTCGTTTGGGCAACCCGACCACCTTACACGCATCCTTCACGCTTCTATATTCACGACATCCTGAGGAAGCTACTACGTTCCTATTTTTCTCATTTTTTATGCAGAGAAACTAGGAAAAAAAGAGAAATCCCAGCTCCGTTAAAATCCATGGCACAGCTATCACTGACGTAAACGGAATGAGAGCTCCACCTGAGCGAGTTGTTCAAGGTCATATACAAATTCTGTGCTACAGCAAAGAACTGAATATCACTTTCAGAGCGCCCAGCACACACATTAGTAACTGAGCTTATCTTCTTTTTCATAGCTAATGGCTCCCCTAAAAAGCTTTCTGGTAATACCTTCAGCTTAGAAGGCTGAATGGAAAAAAAAATGGTTACTTGGCTGAGAAGGAAAACAAACAAAAGCCAGCAATAACCTGCACTATAGCTCTACTGGCCCTGCATACCCTGCTGTCATGATTTCTCTTGTTAAGAGATTCTGCTTCCCTCCCAGAATTGCTGAGGGTTACAAATGATAAAGCAGTTTAGTAAAAGTAATTTCTTTTACTGGAGCTGGAGGAGCTGGTACTGTATTTGCTTCGCTTTTCCAATGTAGCTAATTGATAGCCCACTTCATAAAAGTAAGGTAAAAGCATGGTATGAAATGATTGTATAAAGTGACAAAAATAATTAATGGGTGCGCATTCAGGATTCTGAGTAATGGCTCTTTGAATCGCTGTTTGTTGTTTGAACTTCAAACAATCTTAAAAATTCCTAACTCCCAGAAAACTGACACCTGACACCAGGTAACATGGACTTAACCTAAGAAGCCCCAGTTTACCTCTGTGGGGTTTGCATTAAGGGCTGTATGCCCTCAGGCAATAGTAAAGCCAATACCATTGGCAAGTTCAACTCTGCAGCAAGGTGATAGATCTGCATAAGCTGATGCTTCTGTAGAGCCACGGTCTCTTCCGTCATTCTCGTTCTAACAAAATTAAATGCTATTGAAATTCCAAGCATGCATAAATAAGGCATTTTTAGAGAGCGCCTTCCCACATGAGGTTACAATTTCATTCATAGGCTTGGAGGCCAGAAGGAACCTGTCTGATCATCTCGCCTGACCTCCTGCATTACCATGTCTGCAGAATTTCATCCAGTGGGCAGTACTGCTGGTTAAAATACAGCACATGCCTTGCTGCTGGGCTTACGCGTGAAAAGAAACAAAATCAAGATGTATAGCGATAGAAAAGACCAGTGCTATTATTCATGTACAACATTTCTTTATGCTTATACACATATGCGGGAGAAAAAGAAATCACAGATTGAGAGTGCTAGTGCATTAATTCTTATTTTGTAATTTATCAACTTCTTATATAAGGGCAGTGCTGGAGAGCAGTCTCTGCAGAACAACAGTGTTTCACAGGGCTGATATATAACATTGCAGAATAGGATATTGTAAATAATTCATCCAGATGAAAGAACTGGGGGATCTTTTGGCAGGGATTAAACATAAAAAGGGCAATGATTGGCCTCTATCTTTTTTGGGGGGGGGGGGAAATCCAAAGATATCAACTGTGACTGCAGAATCTCACAATTTTTGTAGGGCTTTTACTGTTTTAGAAGTTGTAAAGATACAGTGTATTGTCTCTTAAAGGTCTTCTCCAACCTAAATGATTCTATGATTCTAACAGATAAAAAAGAAATTAGGAATAGTTATGTAACTGTTGCCTCGTACCTCTCTTAAAAGGACAATTCATCATGGTATTCCAAGCCCAGTAGTTTTCACTCTTAGCTTTAGAGATACCTATAAATGTATCTGTGCCTCAAAATGCACACTTCAATAAAAGTTGTCACTTTGTCTCAAGCAAAATTTTATTAAGGTTCAGATTAAAACCAAGAACATCTCTGATAACTTATTGCAACATGATAAACTGCAACATAAAGGAGATGCTCAAATACATTTTAAAAATTAATAAGCTTCGACCTGGCGAAATCAAGTTATTGCATAAGCCATCACCTTCATTCGTCAGATGTCAGTTGTCATCCACCATCACAAAGCAGTTTTATCTTCCTGAGCCTTCAAAAGCTACTAATAACGACAATCATCCCTGTGAACAAAACGTGAGAACTTCCTCACAAGACTTTTTTCAGGGTTAATTTAGTTTTGAATCCTGTATTGCAAAACTCACGTAAAGCTTCCACTGGCTAAGCAGCTCATGTGGAAGCTGCTTTGAAGAGCCATACGCCAAACCCCTCTCTGGCCAAAGCCTATCAATTACTGTCAGCGTGCTACCTGAGCAGGGAACCTGGCCCGCGTTTCTGCTTCTCTTAACGTACAAGGTTTCCCTAAAGCACCAGCTTTGCTGTCGTAAGAACACCCGCAGAGCTTTCTCACAGCGCCCAGGTACGGGGGAGCGATATCCCCACCGCGCGTCCGGAGCCCGTCAGACAGTATTGCTGCATTTCTGGGCCGGGAAAGGGCAAGACAGGTACCTAGGCTGCAGACCAGGGTAGGCAACATGTTGTTGCTTTGCATTTACCCAGGCCATAACATAAAAAGCGTAGGCAAAACGTTCTCTAGCTGTGAAGCTACTGAAGCTTTAGAGTGGGGATGTTTAAAGGTGTCTGAGGAACATCAGTGATGCCATTCATCCCCACCACAATTAAAATCCTGAAAACTCCATTATTGCAAAGGTTCTGCTGTCCAAATACACGGTGGGACGCAAGTAAGAGTTTTTGGATGTTTTAACCTATCGCACGCTCACTGCTAGGGAATCTTCCCGGTTTGGGGCAGGGGCGGAAAACCCATCTTCTATTTTAAAAGCCTACGTTAAACATTTTTTTTAACTAAAGATAAGGATTGGGTTTCATGCTTCCTCACAAAAACATAAGCCTCTCTAGTTATTTCAAACATCAGTTAAAAGTCGTCTCTCATTTTCAAAGCTCTCAATTTACTTTTCTCCCCACTGACGTAATCAGTTGATCCCAAATTGTTCCTTCCCCTGCTACAGAATCTTCAGGAATTTTTCCCTCTATGACTCAGAAGCCTCCTCTGCACCTTCCTCCTCGTCAAACTACTTGCTTGTACCTCTGCTTCACTGACTCCGTAATTACAAATCTTATCTGAAAAGAATTCTCCTCTTTCCTAATATCTTTCTCAGCTCTGTTAGGGAGAAGCGTGCTTTGCTGACCATTATGCACAATTCTCTTTCCTGGTGTATTTAACTCCAATCTGTTCTGGAGTCCAGTATGGAAAAAAGTGCTATGAAGAACCGTGTATGCTGTGCGTATCCAAATGGGATGTGTAAGTTACGGGGCTTACTAAGGAAAGAACAAGACTACAGGGGAGTCACAGGTAGTTGCAGGGAAGCATTAAGGTACTTAAGACCACAAGTCCCCATTAGACCTCAATAGGATTTGTATTTCTAACACCCTTTGGTGGGATTTTGTTCTGTTCTAAGTACTACTACTAGTAACCAACGACTAGCACTTCATTATACTATAGTCTGACACGAAATTCATCATTAAGGTTCAGTACCTTGAGGCAAAATAGTGTTACAAGAAAGTATTCACAACAGAAACTCAGGAAATTTGCACTAAAAAATAAATAGAAAGAACTGAAGCTTCTGACTGTACTGAAGTTGCTAATGAAAGACAACAACAAAAGCTTCTCTCGGACCACACAGTAACGCTGTCTTTTGTCTTCCCTTCTATCTTCCTGTCGTAACAGGGTTGTAGTGTTACTTTTACATAAAGGTAACTTTGGTTTGCAGTTTTGCGTTGGATTTTTGTTGGTTTTTTAAACTGCTCTAAGCAGTTTCAAGACACAAACTAATCATGAGTGGCACTTTGGATTTTTTAAAAAAACATAAAGCAGAATTTCATAACTGTTTTTATACACACAGTGAACACTTAGAAACTAACTACAAGGATATATACACTTCAATAATACTATCTCTTCTAAATATACAAGCTCATCTAGAGATCTGTAGAGTCTCCTAAGAAGCAGTTCAGGTGTAGCTTACTGTACCTATCTCTAGCCCTGTTGACGTTACCCTAAAAAATTCCCGTGGCTTCTATTCATTTTCAGCTAAGACTCAAGTGTAATGCTGCCACACAACACACCGTTCTTCTTTGCAAAGCCAGCTGTGGGAGGCATTAACCCCTGGTGCACCTCGGTTTCTATCTGGAGAGCGCCAGATTTCATGGATTTGGCAGTCTTGCGTACACAAGAGCATATTAGCTCTGTAATTAATTTTATGTGCATGAAAGCATAAATACATACGGGTACACATTTTGTCATCTGTTTCTTTCCTTTAACGAAGATTGTTATTCTATGAGATGAAGAAAGAAAATTCTCTTTTCTGCTGACTCACTGTAATGGTAGTAGAGATCCAGACCAGTGGTCGAAGTGAAGAAAAATTGGCTGCTTGTCTCTATTTTGCATGGTACTAAATATTGCATCAGCATGCACCACTCAAAAGACTCAAAATTTCACCTCTGAAATAAAAAATATGAAAGCTTATAACCTCTGCTGCTTTTGAAGCTCTCCCACCATGAGAAGACTGACAGTGAGGCTATCTGGGGTTCAAACTCATCAGCGAAGTGAGTAAGCACCACCACCTCATACCATTAAGCACACCATGGGGAAACCCTTTTCAAGAGAAGGAGGCAACTGGCATGATTTTAAAGTAAAAATAATCATCGTCATCATAATCCCTAATTAAAGACGAATAACCAAGGAGGAAAGCAGATAACATTTCCCAAGAAAGTTTTGGAGATGCTGGACTTTCCCTGTTAAGGTTTTGGATTCCACTCACCAGCCACTGTTTTAGCAAGGACTAAGAGTTCTGGAGGGTCTCTTTCATCCTCTTTCTCAGAAGGACAGGAGTTCATTCAGTCAAAATCGCTTTGCATTTCCAGCAACGCAGAGAACCGTGCCAACAGTGTGAATCGTTACTTAACCTACTAACGAATGCAGCCAATAACAGAACGAGACACTGAACTGGAGACTGACAAATTACATTCTTTTTCCCAGTGCCAAGTCATGTCCCAAAGCGGACTGGAGCTGTGCAGACATGCTCTTTTTGACTCGAGATCTTTTTTATGGAATTTTTTTCAATTTGCCAGTGCCATGCATTATTGCCAGGCACTAATTTTGCAGGTCTGTACTTGAAATCGTGTCCCTATCGGCTCACTGTTTTCCATTCCAAGCACAGTCATTAGTCTTATTTTACATCCACGGGCTGAACACATTTATATCTCTACAAGTATTTTAGCCTATGGCAGCTAATAATGCTGCCTCTTCGCTGAGGTCCAAATATAGCGCGGAGTTGCATTCTAAATCATTACTCTATTATCAAACGTGTCAACGTTAAAAATGCATTTACATTTCCCAAATCAATTGCAACTGAAAACAGTAATAATTTGGCAGTGAATACAATTGTTTTGATAACGTACTCTAGAAATTTCAATACTTATTACTCCTGAACCAAATTTTACAAAGCACCTTCTGTCCATTTCCCATCCCCCGTTTGGCAGGCTAGTATTTGGTCAGATTGTTGTCAGACATCGGTAAAAACGATCTGCAATCTCTCTGTTGCCACCAGACAGATAATCCCCCAGTTCGCTTCCTGAACTGCAGAAACAAAAGCAACCACCCCTCCGTGCTGCACGCCAGTCTGCGTTTCTGCCATCGCAGGCAAACGCAGGCTCGAGAAGGCTTTCAGCAGAGTTGCAGTGCGCGGTATTTCTAAGTGCCGTTTGATGGAGAGTCTGATCCTGGCTGGTTACAGTAAAATATAATCTGAAATAGAGGTTTAGAACCGTGGCATATTTTTTGCTTCCTGACATATGCAGCACAGTCTGCTATTGAGGAATTTTCCTCTCGCCAAAGTGATGAGCAGACGAGGCGACACTAATGCCCCTCCACGCTTTGCTCAGTGGGAGGTAATGCAAAATCGTCGCAGGAGCAAATATTATATTAACAGCGTGGCGCTCCTTTTCCCGTCGCTCCCCCCCCCCCCAGTTTCAGAGTTGGAGAGTGATAACATACAGGACAGACTACAGTCGTCTTCAAGCAAAAGGAATGAAGAGAAATCATTTGGTAAGTAATGACTAGGAAAACAGAATTTACTACAAATGCACTGGGCTGCTGGTAAATAACTGACCTCCGTATTCAGCACAGCGCTGAGCAGCTACAGCCAGAGAGAGAACCTCTTACATCAACGCCGGACCAAACTCCTCTCGGTTACACTGATTCACTGAGGGTCCTCGGAATTTACAGCTGTGCTGCTCTACCTCTATAGCGATGACACCAACAGAGCAGCTCACCGGTGCTGCGCTTACGGTGATGCACTTGATAAGTACGGGTACATGTCGCATCAAATACGGAGACAACCAAAAGTACTCCATGCTGACCGACATATGAAACACAGTAAATGAATTTCCCCAATGAGAACAGCTGCAAGTTTAAAGCTTCTGTATCTTCGAATACAGCTGATAATGTTACAAAGGACATACACATTTTAATGACTCAAAAACATATAAATGAAATGTTGCAAAAATAGATTCTGTAGGTATGGGAATTTAATTACTCAAGAGATCTTCAAAGATTTTAATTTCTTATATTTCTTCATTTTCAAACAAAAATTTCTCACCACATACCTATATGTCTATGTCTAACAGATTGTCTTTGACTCTAAAGCCTGTATTACAGTAAAAACACAGATTAAAAGTAAATATTGTGAAGCATATAGAGCTCCAGAGTTCAGAGCAAAACCATGAGTATTTTTATACATGGTGGTGGTGGACGGCAATCCATTCACAGGCAAGCTCAGACTCAAACTTAACTAGGCACCCTGAACAGGATCCAACAGTTTGCAGAGCATTAGCTGTCCGGCAGAACAATGCCTTCACCCACGTTAGGAACCGATTCTCTGCTACTGCAAACGAACGCCGGCATGAGGCATATCACATCTGCTTCCCCTGAAAAGGAGACGATGCAGAACCACAAAGTTTGAATGTGAAAACATTCCGAATGCATTTTCTGGGCACCTGATTTACAGAAACGTATTGTATAAAAGGAGGCTTCCCGGGTGCTGAGAAAGTAACGCGCAGTAGGCGCACGGCCAGCTCTGCGGAGGAAGAGGGGACACGCAGACCTGCAGATAACACTCACTAAACCCAACTGACCCAGCACATCTAATAGCACTTATAGCCCATACGGTTCGCATGTACGTTCCTTCACTAACTGCTATTAAAATGTTTGCTCAGTTAGCCTACCTGTAGCTGAAGCAGCTCTTACCTTCCCCAGATTTTGTACTTTAAATCAAGATAATTTTTTACTTGCACAACAATTTAAAAAAGCAAAAAAAAAGCTGGCAGCACCCTTGTGTGTTCCCATCACATTTATAGTACACAGGAATTAAAAAAATGCAGGAAGCAGGAGAATATCACGATGTAATTGCAGCCAGAAGAGAAACTAGGTCATTACTGTGTTTAACCTAGTAATCAGTGTACTTCCACCCTCCTCAATCACTACATAAACCAAAATTCTTTTAAGATTCCTCCAGTTTTAGGTCCCATTTTAAAAATACCTGTGGCCCCAAATGTGCCTATGTGTGTACCTGTGTGTGCATTGACAAGAAA